>NC_083481.1:5415000-5527500 GCF_030014155.1 Tachysurus vachellii | reverse complement strand
ATCTTGACCCCCACTAGTTCTGGTGCTCGTCTGAGGACAGGAATTTAGCGCAAGACAATCCACTGCAATGCGGACTAAACCCTGTGCACTGCAGATAAGGTACGGCGTTTTTTTAATTTCCTGAAAAATAACGGTTTTGGAGATACGAGGATTCCGCCCGACAGCGACGATATGTTATATTCATTGGGTTTTGGTTGAGCCCTGAACAATAAACTCAATTCAAGAATACTGACTACATCTTTAAGTAATAAATCATGACCAGCTTTTACTTTACATGTATTAAAAGTTAATAGTAATATGTTAATTATTCTCTCGAGCAACCTGAATCCCTGTAGTCTACTTAAAGAAATTGGATTTCATCGCAATGAATAATAAATACAATGCAATTGAAAGAAAGATCTATTTACATATCCTGTTGACTGTAATATGACAAAGTGATTAATAATGTCTGTTATGGATTGAGTTAACAGTCATAAGCTTTGTCATGCGATGATGATCTAGTCAATTTTTGACTACTAATTTCCTATTTAAATACTGCTTGGTTTAATAATCCTATAGCTTCCTATTTTTCTATCCTGTTGGTCAAGTGGACATTTTCCGTTTGTTCTTATGTACTGATTCATGTATAACAAAAGTGTGAGTGGGTATGGCTTTCCCCAGGTGGGAAAGCGCAGTCTAGAATTAGACCTTCCTCTAAAACTATGTCCGGAAAAACCCTGTGGGTACACCATGTCTCAAACAAACAAGTGATCAGAATTATTGAGGGTAAAATCTTCCAAGGGGAAAGACAGATTCATGGAAGTCGAATCATTTATGAAGCTCTCATAATGACATGCAATCTACTGTACCTTGTAAATTTTGAACAAACTTTCTAGAACTTTTTAAAGGAATTACATGCCAATCTTCTGGAAGCAGCTGAATTAATATTAGCTAACAGTTGGTTTTTAACAGACGTAATGGAATAAAATTAGCTGGTGTTAAATTGGTAATCCTTCAATACTCAAGAACAAAAGCCGATTAATGCCTTGATCCGAGATCAGATTAAACACACCAACTACTCATGTTTTAGTCAACTCCATCATAAGAATATAACTGCCACAGTTCTCACAATACTCGAGGAAATGTTAACTGCTTACTTATGAAACACACTCATACTTTCTGCTGTATGTAGAATAATCCTAATGAAAAGTCTTCAGTTTCTTATGTAAGGAATAAAAGACTAGCAGACTTGCTGTTATAGGATCTGGTATATCCGACGATATATTGTAGAATATCTTTTATGTACAATTCCATTTCTATTCATTAACAAACTTTTTACATACCCTTTATCCAAAACAACTAACATTCATCTCATTGATATAACTGAGTAGTTGTATTAATGTAACTGAGGGTTTAAGGGCCTTGCTCAAGGGCCCAGCACTGGCAGCATGGTGGCCCTGGGATTTGAATTCACAGCCTTCTGAGACTAGTCTGAGTTAGTTCCTGTTGTTACTTACAATATAGCAACTATATATTTATCTCTTTTTTCATTCTCTTACAGTTATTCATAGGGTTTGCCATATCATAAGTTTTTCTTAATGACTCTGACACACCTTGGAGACTTGGAACATTAAATCACCATCTACTAATGTAAAAATTCACCATATCAACAATTACATTCTTCTATGTTAAACAAGATTATTCATTCATTCATTCATCTTCTACCGCTTATCCGAACTACCTCGGGTCACGGGGAGCCTGTGCCTATCTCAGGCATCATCGGGCATCAAGGCAGGATACACCCTGGACGGAGTGCCAACCCATCGCAGGGCACACACACACACTCATTCACTCACGCAATCACACACTACGGACAATTTTCCAGAGATGCCAATCAACCTACCATGCATGTCTTTGGACCGGGGGAGGAAACCGGAGTACCCGGAGGAAACCCCCGAGGCACGGGGAGAACATGCAAACTCCACACACACACGGGAATCGAACCCCGACCCTGGAGGTGTGAGGCAAATGTGCTAACCACTAAGCCACCGTGCCCCACTAAACAAGATTAAAAAAATTTAATTTTTACTATAGAATTTTTATTAGCTGACAGACATATTCTTATGTAAGCCATTACTACAGAAGTCATTACTACTAATGCATCAGAACAACAGAACATTAACATGATCTTTTAAGATTAGCCTATGACATGAATCATAACGACCTTAATGCTAGCTTATTATCATGTAAATACCGTCCTTGGTTAGTTCCTTCTTCAAGTAAAAGATCATTATAACAAAGTGTTAGAAAATGATTGCTTGATTGCGAGATATGAGACACATTCTCAGCTGAAGAACAAAAAAAAAACAACAACATACAAATCATTCAAATGCTTTCAATAATCCCAATGGAAAAAAAAAAAAAGAGAATATTTGATATTTGAAGATGGACATATGAACATGGGAAAGAAAAACAGCAGACAGCATACAAGCAAAGTCCTCAGCAGGGATTTGGTGTGACAGAAGGTGCCTCATGTCACTCCAGTGCTTTCCACATTAAAATGTCTCTCTGGGTGTGACATGCCTAACATGCTTAATATCTTTCACAGTTGCATTAAATAGAAAAGGTGTTTCTGAGTCTATTTTTATGTTACTCTGTGGAATATAATAATGGGGTCATGCTGTTTAGTGGCATTTGTTGCTGTTTTCACCAGCACGACTCACCCCCATCTACTCCACCCACTTTATATTAGAGCCTATTTCTATGTCATACAAGACAATTTAGGGGAATAACAAAAATTTATCAAAAAAAAACCTGGTTTGTGTGTCCATGTTAAGATGAATTCCTTCATCATGTCACACTCTTCAGTGGCTCATATGAAAGGCTTTAAGATTTTGTAAGTATTTCTGTTGCCAGCTAGAGGCAATATTTTCATAGAAAAGTTCCAAAAAACAAATACTTTTTGTAAATAGTAATATAAAATTTTAATGGATATATAAACGGATATATAAATTTGAAGGCGTTAACAAAAGTGTCCCACTGAAATCCAGCAGTCTTCTGCTAAAGGTATGAAACGCCAGTGTACTAGTAAAAAGTACATTTATAAATATACATTTATAACATTTATAAATATTTGGGTGTTTGGTTCAGCAATTTCATTTTGATCTATCAAATAACTGAAGGACTCAGTAATATTTCAGTAGTGAAATGAGGTTTATTGGATTAACAGAAAATGCGCAATATGCATCAAAACAAAATTAGACAGGTGCATAAATTTGGGCACCCCAACAGAAAAATCACATCAACATTTAGTAGAGCCTCCTTTAGCAGAAATAACAGCCTCTAGACGCTTCCTATAGCCTGTAATGAGTGTCTGGATTCCGGACGAATGTATTTTGGACCATTCCTCCTTACAAAACATCTCCAGTTTAGTTAGGTTCGATGGTTGCTGAGCATGGACAGCCCGCTTCAAATCACCCCACAGATGTTCAATGATCTTCAGGTCTGGGGACTGGGATGGCATTGCAGAACGTTGTACTTGTTCCTCTGCATAAATGCCCGAGTAGATTTTGAGCAGTATTTTGAGCAGTGTTTTGAGCAGCTCCAGCATAACTTCAACTTTGTGACTGATTCCTCAACATTATTCTCAAGAATCTGCTGATATTGAGTGGAATCCATGCGACCCTCAACTTTAACCAGATTCCCAGTACTGGCACAGGCCACACAGCCCCACAGCATGATGAAACCTCCACCAAATTTACTGTACGTAGCAAGTGTTTTTCTTGGAATGCTGTGTTCTTTTGCCACTGTGTATAACGCCCCTTGTTATGACCAAATAACTCAATCTTTGTTTCATCACTCCACAGCACCTTATTCCAAAATGAAACTGGCTTGTCAAAATGTGCATTTGCATACCTGCGACTCTGTTTGTGGCGTGTGTGAAAACGCTTCTTTTGCGTCACTCTCCCCTACAGCTTCACCTTGTACAAAGTGCGCTGAACTGTTGAACAATACACAGTGACACCATCTGCAGCAAGTTGATGTTGTAGGTCTTTGAAGGTGGCCTGTGGGCTGTTTTTGACCGTTCTCACCATCCTTCACCTTTGCTTCTCCAATATTTTACATGGCCTGCCACTTCTGGCCTTAACAAGAACTGTGCCTGTGGTCTTCCATTTCTTCACTATGTTCCTCACAGTGGACACTGACAGCTTATATCTCTGTGCTAACTTTTTGTAGCCTTCCCCTAAACCATAATGTTGAACAATCTTGGTTTTCAGGTCATTTGAGAGTTGTTTTGAGGCCTCCATGTTGCCACTCTTCAGAGGAGAGTCAAAGAGAACAACAACTTGCAATTGGCCAACTTTATATGCGTCAGAGAAAATAACTTTTCTCATGATTGGATGCATCTGTCTATGAAGTTCAAGGCTTAATGAGCCACCAAACCAATTGTGTGCTCCAATTAATCAGTGCTAAGTAGTTACAGGTATTCAAATCAACAAAATGGCAAGGGTGCCCAAATTTATGCATCTGTCTAAATTAATTTTGATGCATATTGCACATTTTCTGTTAATCCAATAAACCTCATTTCACTACTGAAATATTACTGTGTACTTCAGTTATTTGATCGATCAAAATTAAATTGCTGATCCAAACACCCAATATTTATAAATGAAAATCTTTAAAATTGTAAGGGGTTCCTAAACTTTCACATACAACTGTATATGCAGATTCTGCTTGAAAGTGGTTTAAAGATAGACTCTGTTTATGATAATTCTAGTTAGCAGGATAACTTAAGTTCTATGCTAACTTCTGGTGGTGGATCTTTGTGTACATGGGTGGGAATGGGGATGGACTGAAGGACTTAATCAAATCATCAAATTTTATTTTCTTTGTTATTAACTCGACCAGCTTAACCATTAATTTAACTAATTTGTACAGATCTTGCCTAACACACCTAAGTTAAATAAAACATGCTAAGGATCAATTGTCAGACAATTGTCAGCTCAAATAGCAAGAGCTTTAAAGATGCAAAGGTAATTCTGTTTTTTTTTTTTGGAGTCACCTTATTTCTGTCGAGAAAGGTCATCTTTTGAAGCAGGAATTTTTTTTTCTTCAGGTAGAAAAACCACCATGAGTGAGTTACAGTCTATCAGCACTATGTGAAGAAGGTTGACAAGATGAAAGCCCATAAAACAGAAATACACGTAGCGTAAGCTGGCTGACATTAAGAGGAAAAGGCCATGTCTTATCTGAGAATGCTGGAGGGATAAGCAAGTGCAAGGTGGAAAAAGGAGGAGAAGGCAAGAGCAAGAGCAAATGTTTAGCATTCTGTACGGTCAAGCCTGGATACACAGCCTGGATGATGTATACAAATGTTTTTTTGAGCAAATTCTCCAAGACTGCAGGCAGAATTTTGACAGAATTTAAGTCCACCCTACCAAGTAAGTCAGATTATGCCTGGTCCCTGAGTCTGTTTGTCTGGCCCAGATTCTTTGTGAATAATACATGTTGGGTAGAATGTCACGACATTCACACAACAGGACAAAAATATATCGCGAAGGACTGGTACGATCAGCCTTGGGCGACTGTTGTTTTTCTAATTCTGTGCCTCAGGGTGAGTCTAACTTTAGCCAGATTCACATCACATTTTTCACACTTTGACAAGGTCTCACTAGCTCTGACTCTTTATTCGCAAAGTGCCTCAGGTGAAACAATGGTATGAGCAAAAGAATCTTCTTTTGAAGGAATTTTGAATGTGACAAACAAAATCAAGGGATGAGCTGCTTTTAAAAGGTTTCTGAACACCAACGCCAAGTTTTTCACAATACAACTTCTATGAAATAGACTGAGCAAATATCACCGATCCTGTTCTCAGTAATAGGTAAGAGTAAACTTGTTTGTGTTTGGGCTACAGGTTCCAGATCGATCCTGACAAAATGCTGGGCTCTGCTTGCTGGCAAATTACACAGTCTAGGTCAAATACGTTTGAAATTACATGGGTACGTTCCTGAAGATGTTCACCCACACAGCCAATCTGTCTGTTACTTCCTTCTCAAACGTTCCAGCCAACAGCTTCCTCATAGCATGTGTAATACATGGTGTATTAAACTAGACTCTGTATAGCCTTATCACATTATTTCTAAAAACATATTATAATATGAAAAAATTATATTAAAAAATATATTAAAAAATATATAAATATACTAAAAAATAACATTTACCTAGTACTACAAAGATACTCATTATACTCAAGTCAGTAAGAAAAGAAAAAAAAAACAGTTCTATGGTAAAATAGTACTAATCAGCCAGTACTGCAAACCTAACAATACTCCTGGCAGACAGATTCTATCAAGCATGTTTATTTACTAAATTTACTACATCTAATTTACACAACTCAAAACATATCACCACTCCAGCCTGACTCTCTATAATCTATATACAAAATTATATGAAAGAATTCAAATACAAATAATACTCAGTCAGTACTAGTGAAAAATAATGATGCTAGAGTACTAAGATATTCAGGATAATCGGGAATTAAAAAAAGGCCTTAGTCAATACTAGAAGAAAAAAGAAAAGAAAGAAAGAAAGAAAGAAAGAAAGAAAGAAAGAAAGAAAGAAAGAAAGAAATCAGTATTAACAGTTGAAAGATTTTGTCAATAATAATAATAGAAAAAACTTCAAGAAAAAACTTCAGTACTTCAGAACTTAAATTTAAAACATCAGTACTAAAAAGGTAATCCTAAAACTAGTGAAAAATAATTTATTAATAATACTAAACTCCACATCACTACTAAAGAAAAAACAATTACACTCATTCAGTCCTAAAGAACTAATTCCCAGCCAGTATTAAAATTCATTAAAATTCTATTGTAATAATAATAATTCTATCTAGCCCTTAAAAATAAAAAATTCAGCCAATCAATTATAAAGAAAGAAAATATTATATATAAACAGTATAACAGCCAGCATTTTTTCAAAGACAGTCTTTTTTTTAATAATGACACAATAATGATGATTGCCCATGCTAGCAGTATGTCTGCTTAAGAGTAAACAGTATTGAAGAGAAAAAATCGAGTGCTCAGAGCAAAATAACCGGAAATGTTAAAGCTCAAGCCACTGAACGTATGCAGTGAAAGAGGAAATCAAGACCGAGCAAAGCAACCCAGACCCCGCTCCGCATTACTGACCCTCAATCTTCTCAAACACACACACACACACAAAAAAAATAAAAAAAACTGCACAGTTTCAGCTGTAACAGACATACAGCCTCTCCTCTCCTCTAATGGACAACAGGAAAAAGGAAACTGTACAACCCTACAAAGAGAAATTAGCAAATCTCAGAAAAGAAAGAGTTTCTATCCACACATATTAAGACGTGTGACTCATGATCAACAGAGCCTGATGGACGCCAGAGAGCTTCAGAAGACAATCAGAGCCATTATACAGTATAAGGCACAGTTCAGCTTAACAGGCCAAAACTCCGAGCTGAAGAAAAACATGAGCAGCATTAGCTAACAAAAGTTCATGATTTAAATTCATATTATAAATGTCTATGGATTTTCTAAAAACAAACACTTTAAAAGACACGTGCACTAGCGCTGGAAATATTTTATG
Source organism: Tachysurus vachellii (assembly GCF_030014155.1). Lineage (NCBI taxonomy): Eukaryota > Metazoa > Chordata > Actinopteri > Siluriformes > Bagridae > Tachysurus > Tachysurus vachellii. Next base: position 5,519,904 of record NC_083481.1, on the reverse strand, counting down.
TATACAAAAGCAATAAATATATAACTGAATGTGTAAGATCTTAAATTTGAAATGATCCAGGAGATATTTTTCGAAACACATTTTCTAAACTTATCGACTAAATATTCTGAATATTTTGGAAATCTAATCTTAAAAGCAAAAAAGCTTGTTCTAAAACATGCCAAGAGTTAACAATTTACTGTCAAAGTCATAAGTTTACACACCCACTTGCTGGATCTACAAAATGTTAATAATATAAAAGAAATAAAAGGGATCTTATTCTGTTGTTTTGAAAGAGGACATAAAGGTAATTGGTGTGAGAGTAGAGGATGCCGGGGATAGAGTTAGGTGGAAACCAATGAAAAAGAAAAGGGATCTTAATCTGTAAATTGCAGACTGTTGTATTTATTTCTGACAGGAAAAAGGTATTTGAAATTATTATTCTGATGGACTGTGTGTAGTGTAACTGTGCTCAGGTAAACGGGCCAGCACAACGGTTTTCGAGCTGCCGTTATCGGAAAGCGAACAAACACCTTCTGACCGAGCATGTGAAGCACCCAGGAGCAGTGAAAAGGCAACACCACACCGCTGCGCCAATGTGTAACAGACAGAATACCCCAGTGAGGTGGCAAACTTTCACAAATAGCCTGTTTACTGAAGATCCTCCAACAACCTACATCTTTTTTTTTTTTTTAATCCTGGCAGACAGATTCTATCAGGCATGTTCTGATAAACAAGCACTGAAACAAACACCGGGTTTTGACGAGTTCCAGACAGTGCATGGCCTGACAGATGACAGTTTCACCACCAACTGCTAAGGAAAATTTTCCGTGGAAAATTTACACAACGCAAAACATTTATCACCACTCCAGCCTGATTTGTAGGTCAATGCATGAAAATAGGTAGGGAGCAAAACAGATTGAGATGTCCGGCGTGTGAAAAAAATTAATGAGTGTGTCCACAGGAGGTATGCTGCCCCTAATCTTCCTGGCATAACTAACACGTCTGGAGATACGTGTACATGTACAACACGGGAACACAGAAGGTGTCAGACAGCGCTGCAGGAAACAGAGCAGGCAATTAGAGTGAGACGCTCCTGGAGAACAGGGAGGGCATGGATACACACTTGCACACACTAAATCTCATACACACATTCACATTCGCACAAGAACAACCATGTCACTTGCTTCGGTTCCTCTGAGCTACCGAGGTCTTTAAAGAGAAACTTGACCTCTGAAGGCTTACGGGAAGGTCGTGGACCGTGCAGTAAACAAAAAATTTCTACATATTGTTTACTGAGTGTTAAGGAGTCTTTCCTTCTGTAAGTAGGTTTTTTTTCGACATTAAAGCCAGGGTTAGAAGCTCCATAAATTCTTTATTGATGCTGTAACGAAGCAGGCTAAGGACTCACCCCTTTCTCTCAGAGTCGACCAGGACTCGCACCAGGATTCCTGTAACTGCAACCAGTATGGGGTAATGATCCACGCTCTCCAGCCCTGTACACACACACACACACACACACACAGATATTTAAAAAGAACAAATATGGCACCTTCAAACAGACAAGTGGACGAGGAAAGGTTAACGAACACTTCATGATTAGTTGTAGTTAATTATGTTATTATTATTACTATTATTATTGTTATATGAAATAATATGAGGTAAATCAAACCTTTCATAAAATTTATACAAAAAATGTTAAACTCTTACCAACTCTTACCAAAAAACTACAAGCAACACAAAGCAAATACAAGTTAGATGCTAGTTAGGAAAGTAAACTAAAGCACAGTTTCTGATACTATACATAAAACTATAGAACTAAGCATAGATATTAAAAAAAATAATAATAATAAGGACACCCTTATATGATTTCATCATTTAAATCATTTCATACAAAATTAAGCAAATGGTCCTGTTTTTTTTGTTTGTTTGTTTGTTTGTTTGTTTATTTTCTTTTTTTTAGTTTGTAGTAGTCTATATTTTTATGAAGTGTTATGGAGACATTCCTAAATGAGAGACAGATAAATAAAAATAAATAAATAAATAAATAACATTTGAAATAAAAACAAAACCTAAAAAATATATATATAAAATGTACATAATATAATGTAAAAAAATATATTACAATATAAAAAAAGACCCATTGGGACAAAAAATAAACAATTAAAATGTGAGAAGAACAATACAAGTGTAAGAGCCTGAATCTACTATTTTGTTCAGTCTGCACCTCCAACCTGAGTCTGGATTGCAAATGCTACCTTAGAAAGAAAGAGAATCCGTCTCCGTGTCTATTTTCAGCTATGTGATGCTGGTTTGTCTATTTTTAACCTAACAGACCTACAGTCTGTTTGGGATGTTGAACTGGAGTATGTGATGGTATCTGTCTGCAGTGTGTAAGGTTTCTGTAAACGCTACAGTACAGAATCTGCAGTAGTTAAGGTCACTAATCCTTTGTTAATAGCTTCGGACTCTCTTCTTTCTCGAATATACAGTAGTTTGTCTCTCCGGGTAGATTCAGGTCAGACATAGGTTTGATTCACTTTGGTGTCCTTCAGGGTTCAGTCTCGGGCCCCTTCCTATTTGCTATATTTATATTTTGGCCAGGTTAAAATCACACGGTCTTAAAGGTGGGGTGCACGATGTTTAAAAGCCAATGTTGACATTTGAACCAAAACAAACACGCCCCTAATCCAAATGGGTGTCACCCCTGTTTTTGCTCCGCCCCACACATACATACGTAACCCAGGCAACTATTATGGCGGAACCTTCTGGGGCAGCTGACCGAGGGTATATTTTTATCAATAAATGAACTCAATGAGTAATACTATGGTAATACAAATGTGTTTTTGTAGTACTGTGTGTTGTACCGTGAAATGTTTAGCTCCATTTCACGTGGAAGACGTTCAGTTCTCTCCAACGCTGGAAAGCTGATCCTATATTAACACGGTTCCTGCTTCTTGCCTTATCGTAAGCCTTTCTTCGCTTTTCGTTTTTATCCGCCATGTCAATGTTTCAATCGCTTTCGGCTAATGTGAGACATGCACAGTGGACACTCTCTCCGCCGCATATTGACAAGACACGCCCCTTTCTGCTCATTGGCTACACGTTTGTTTTGTTTGTCGGCCCGACTCAGCTTTCTGAAGCATTTCTCAAACTTCATACACCCCACCTTTAATGATCATTTTTCATTTATTCTAAACTTGGTGAAAATTTAGTAGTCTTTTATATTGTATACGTCTTATATTGAGCTTTTCTTTGATATTTTCTTTGATTTCTGAGAGAAAATTATAGATGGCACTGTGTGTGTGTGTGTGTGTGTGTCTGTGTGTGTGTGTGTGTGTGTGTGTGTATTAACCGTAAAAAGTGTAAAGTAATGCTTGTAAAGCTGTCTCTTTTCATTTAAACCTTGGATAAATCTGCTTTGAGTTTAATTTTTTTTTTTTTTTTTTTTTTAAAAAAACCCTAGGATTTCATTTTTTATGTGAGTTTGTCCTTTGATCCAAGCATGTGCAGCATACTGTTAAAATGGCCTTCTTTCATCTCAGAAATATTACAGAATTCCATCCTTTGGAATCTTTCTCTGTGGTTGAAAAGATGATCGATACACATTAATTATTGCAATGCGATCCTTGCTGGGGTCTCGAAGAATATAATAAATAAAGTGCAGTAAGTGCAAAATTTGGCAGCTGGAATCCTTAATAGGTCCAGGATAAGTGACGACATCAGTCCTGTTTTGGAGTCGTAGCACTGGTTCCTTGTCAGGACACAGATTTCCTGTTGATTTTAACATCCACATGCTTACATGCATACATGACTTTGCATGATCTCTTTAGTACTTTGCGGAGCTTTGAACCCATTATACACCAAAACATACAGTCCATCCAGAATTTTGCTGAGGATTTTTTTTTTTGTGGTTGTTGCAGCCAGAAATGTTTTATGCTTTTTTTTTTGCAATGCAACTTAGAGTTTATTTTCCGGAAAACTACTTGAATTAGTAAAGCTGCAAGCACAGGATTCTTCTTACCAGTAAAATAAACTCCTACCAGTGAAGCCACATGTGTAATTACTTTTGCTGATAGCTATACTCACATATGAGACACGTTAATTGAATATAGCTTTTGCTGAATGCATGTTTTGATGACATCACATGACGTTTCTTGGCCCGAAAGTGCAGAAAAAATCTACAGACATTTTAAAACATTGCGTTAAAAGCAACATAGCAAAATCCTCTAAGGAACTGGTTTTATTCTTAAGCTCCAAAACTGGACTGAGGCACAGTCTCTTAGTCTATTTAAATCGTGTCTATTTAGGCTTTAGAATTTCTTTAATCATGAATTAGTTTTTCTAGCAATTAGCAATTATTGTTGCTATAATTACTTGGAATTGTATTTTATTATTAATTGATTTCATGCAGTTTTATTTACTTTGATTCCTGTCATTCTTTTATTGTTTTTTTTTTATCTGTGTAAAGTTTCATTATTATTATTATTATTATTATTATTATTATTTGTTTGACTTTTAACTGTAGTGCAAAACTTAAGAAATCACGTCAGACCGCAAACATCTTAGAAGATTGAATACAGATTTAAATAAAGAATAAAAAAGGAATTAAAAAAAAGAACATTTAAAAAAGGCCAGACAAAAAGTAAAAGAAAAGTAAAAAGTAGAACAGGTGCTAATGCTCCTGCTGATTTAGCATGGATAAACACAATTTGCAGCACAATTTAACTCAGCGTTTACAGAGAAAATCACTGCGGATTCCAGCAGCAGCGTCACAAAGGCAATTTACAGGGCGACAGATTCTTGAACACTGCAGCAATCTTGTAAACGTGTCAGAAGCTTGTGAGAAGTTGCTGATAGATTGTCTGTTGTACCCTTAATGTAAATCGAACCATTCAAGACCATGAGGCCACACTGAATGATACTTGGAAAATCACTTTAGTGCAATCATTTAGAACATGGGTTAGATGCTAAATGGAGCACGCACCATTTAATGAATGATTATGTTAAAGCTGATGTGAACATGCTTTGGATCCTGCACTGGTAACACAGCTTGCTTATGTCATCACTATACCAAAGAACCTGCATTAAAGGTGTAAATCATCCAGAAATGTAGAGTGGGGGAAACGCAAAAGACCCAATGTTACTGAAATGAGATGCTATCTGAATCCAATCTCACTAACTTTTTTTTACTGTTCATGCTTTATAGTGTTTCCCTTAAGCATGTTAGCATTCTGCTTCTCGAGAACAGGGCTGAAAATGTCCCATCCAAACTCATCTAACTTCCCAGCTGCTAAAAAGCTGCTATATATACAGCTCACCTTGCCGAAGACGTCCTCGGGCACCGGTGCTCATGGTGCTTAGCACTAAGAGGGTGACCCTGGCTTCATGCATTATGAATATTGTCATTCTATTGTGTCATGTCTGATAAATTGGCACTCGGAGCTGTGGAGAAGTTCAATATCCTCTTTCAGAATTGAGTTATGGTTTAATGCCAAGACTGTCTTCTTATCTTATGACTTTCAAATAAGCAGGATTTAAATTAAGGTGATGGATAAAATAAGAGATAAGTCAGACAGGTCAAGCGGTAGCTTTGAGCCAAGAATGATATTCATGGAATAATTGGGGTGTAAGGATGCATAGCGATACAAAACATTTTGACAGTGTGCATCCTGAGACTGTAAGAATCAGCATTCTACTAATAATTTGTCTAATGTAATTGTATCACCTGAACATCAGATGTCCCATTAAGGGAAACCATCAGTGTTTAACCTGTTCAACCCTTTCTTGCTTGAAAATGACACGCTCGATTTCAAATGAGTGTATCTCGAAAAACTACAAGGTGTATTTGAATAATTCTATAATAAAGTATATATATTACCAGGTCAGAGTAAGAGAGGATGGAGCACAGCAAAAATAATAATAACAATAATAATAATAATAATAACAATAATAATAATGATAATAATAATAATAATAATAATAATAATAATAATAATAATAATAATAATAATAATAATAATAATTGGTGGTTAATATAAAAGAACGTTTGTAGTTTAGTTTTGTATATGTTTAGCCAGCTGGTGATTTGCAGTGATGTGTGTGTATGTGTGTACAACTGTGATGATTTTTATTGTCCTCCCTTGTTATAACAGCCTATTGTTACAGTATACAAAGACATTTTAGACAGCTGGATGCTTACAATCTTGTGGCAAGAGTTTATGAAACAGTTATGATGGTCAGGTGTCTACAGAAATGGACACTGATATTTTTTTTCCCTCAGCTTAATTATACTGATCATGTACTGGACCCCGAGAGTGCCAGATCACGCTATTTTAAATCTAAATTGCGTCATTCGATCTGAGCCGAATAACGAGTGTTTTGTGTATTTGCACAAAATAAATAAATATGTAACAAGCCAAAACTCAACAAACTGATTACATTAGCATTGCAATCTAGATTACTGGAAAATTGCTGAAATATAACTGCGTTATATAAATGTTTGATTAAAAAAATTATTATTTTTTTTTTTTTAATTATAGTACTGGAGTTTGTCTCTCCATCTGTTCATAAATAATGAATAAAAGATTTAATTTAAATGTAACCCCTACGTACAAGTGTGAAAGTGAAAGTGACGTTACATACGGCTAAGTACGGTGACCCATACTTAGAATTTGTTCTCTGCGTTTAACCCATCCAAAGTGCACACACAGCAGCGAACACACACACACACCGTGAACACACACACGGAGCAGTGGGCAGCCATTTATGCTGAGGCGCCTGGGGAGCAGTTGGGGGGGTTCGGTGCCTTGCTCAAGGGCACCTCAGTCGTGGCCGGCCCGAGACTCAAACCCACAACCTTAGGGTTAGGAGTCAGACTCTCTAACCATTAGGCCACATGTTAAATAGAAATACATACACGTGACCTTAGATATGAAAAGGTCAGATCTGATTATGGTGGTTTTATACATGAAGAGCAATTCTAAATATGTGAGCGATACCTGGCAGGCGAAGGTTGACTACACGGTCGAAGAGGTTTCTTTCAGCCGTCACTCTATTCAGCACCTGGTTCAGGAGCTGGAGGACAGATATACAAAGGCCTGTCATTAGCCAAACAGCACATGTACTAAAGTACTCTGAGCTATTTATGCTTCCCACACTCATTGAGGTGCAGGTGTGAAAAGCTTTCAAAATAGTGAATGGAGACAGCCATGAATTTCAATTTCAAGAAAAGAAGAAGGAAGAAAAACAATGACGCAAGAAAAAAAAGAAAGAAAAGAAAAGAAAAAAAAAAGAAAAGAAAAGAAAGAGAAAGAGAAAGGGAGAACGAGAGGAAAGAACAACCTTGCCTCTGAAAGTTTCAGTAAGGAATAAAAATCACACTTCACACATAAACACACCTACAAAGACAGAATGTGTAGGTAGGACTTACCTTACACTTTGCATTAACACAAACAGGAAAACACATCACACACACACACACATCACACACACGTGTTTCACAAAAAATAAAGTGATAAAAGAATGTGCAAAACAAACAAGCACACAAGAGGAATCCCATGAGCAGATTCTTTACAAAGATTTGTGTTGCACACACTGCATGTGTACCTACTAAAGCCACAAATATTATCTGAGAAACATGAAAACAATTAAAATACTAATAAAAGAAGAAGAAGAAGAAGAAGAGGAGGAGGATGATGAAGATGAGTGCCATGAATGCCTGTGGAACAGAGAGGGTTAAGAGCCTTGCTTAAGGTCCAACCAGTGGCAGCTTGGTGGTGCTGGGGCTTGAACCCCCAACCTTCTGATTAGTAACCCACGGGCTTAACGACTGAGTCACCACTCCCACATCATAAAGATTTGTCATATAATACATTGTGAAATTTATTTGAAAAATAAGCATTAAATGTGTTTCCACTGCTCTGTTACTCTATATAAAAAGCCTCTTTATCAATCAAGCATATTATTTGCCTTTACCCACCTGAGCTAAGCGACGGAGTAGAAGCTCGGCTGAGGGTCGGCTCCAATCCAAGAAGATCTCGGGTACCAGGGTGACGGTCATTTCCAGCACACGTAGCAGACTGACAGACAGGTCAAAGCACGTGGCACACACTTTCAGCTGCCTTGTGTCCACAAAGTTACGTTCTGGGCGCTCTGCTGCCTGCTGGATCTGTAACAAAATGATTTATTAATATTCCATTTGTTTCCATGATGTACCACTGCCATCCTGCTTATGAAGATTTACAAGCTTTTTATAAGGAGCTACAAATCCTGGGAAGTTTTTAACACATTGGTGTCTGTACAAAGCCTGCAGTTGTAGCAATGTGGGGTGGGGGGCGAGAGGAGGATGCGGAGATCAACCTATCAGTCCTGTTTATATTTTACCAGTGCCAAAAGATTTACAACCTGAGATGAGTAAAAACCCTTAAAGCTCTGTCAGTCCTGGAAGCTCTGAGTCCTGGAAGGTCTACCAATCCTGTGAGCTCTAGAAAAAATCCAAGGAAGTTCTACCAATCCTGGGAGATCTTGGGGTTCCACCAAACTACCAATCCACACAGCTCTACCAACATACCAATCCAAGCAGCTCTACCAAACTTCCTATCCTGGTAGCTTTGACAACCATGGGCGTTCTATACAACCGCAATAACCATTTAAAGATCATCTATGCCATGTTTTTAGCAATGTGGTGTGTCGCTCGTTGTTATAGGTTCCCAAATTGACCGGCTTTATTGTTTCACACAAATCAATAAACGATTAATTAGTCAATTTGCCTCCAAGAAAAACTAAGCTGCTGCCGTGAAAAACAAGCCTATACTATATCTGCAAAAAAAAAAAAATGGACAAACCATATTGATCATTTGTTGTGGAAGTTCAGAGGTTAGAGAGATTTAAAGAATAAAGTATGACACTGGTAGACACGAGCAAGAGTAAAAAGGTTACACAATTTATTGTGCTCAGCTGCGCAGCAGTACCCAACACTCCACATGTAGCATGAGGGATGAAGGGCCAAGATCATTGATTACATCAAGGTTTTATAGACAGAACTCAAGAAAACCAAAGATATGTAAAAGCAAAACATCATCAATCATTGGCTCAAAATTACCTCATGCATCTCCTGACCAAGCTAATCTGACCAGACCAAGGTCTTCTAGAGGACGTATTGGACATTGTTTATGGACAACTCGTCCCCAGTCCCTTGTCATAATCTTAACAAAACCTACTGATGACGATGTCAGTCTCTGGTCATGACGCACACAGGGTACAAGCATAGAAGGACAAAGCCTTATGAACATCTTAAGATTAGAAATTTCCACCACATCATTTCTCCCAATATAATTTGTTATTATGTTATTATCTATATTATTTTGTATCTCATTTTATTTCACGTTTTCATACGTTAAATGTTTGACTTTTTTTTTTTTTAAATATGCCGTTTGAAAATGAATCACTACCTTATGGTACGCCCTATAATTATTTATAATTTCTTTTTTTTTTTGCTCATATGATTTAGCTTGTTATCTTGTTGGTAGTCCATAACGACAATCCCTTTATTCAGGTCAACTTAAAAAAAAAAAAAAAAAAATCCGATAAGCCTAACAATCTGAGCCTCCCAGAAATATCTGGAATCTCAGTAGTCCATTAATCCTACTATACATTATTAACAAAGGGTTTAGCCTGAAAAACTCCTGTAAGACCAAATGCTACCTAAAATATCTGCTAAGCTCCAAAATAAAAAATCTATCCTACTAGAGAACATGTAAAGACAACATTTCTCATCAGTCCACTGCACCACATGGCTGCACCAGCTCCCTATTTTTCCACTCTAGGTAGGAGGTAGCTGCTAAACAAGTGTGTCCCTCTGAAGATTGCTGCCTTTTAAATTAGGGATCATCAGAGATAAAAGTCACCCTGCAAGAGCTAACCGAGAACTCTGTCCATCAAAGCCCAATCAGTAAATGCAGACCCGATGCGCCTGTCTGCCACAAACACTGCTGTGTTAAGAGATGCTTCTGGCTGAGCAGAGTGCTTTTCCAGCTCCCCTGCTGGAGCTTAATTTGCTGCCAAACAGACTAGGGAGTCTTGCTCTTTCCCACAATTTCCCAAGAGAGTAGAAAGTGTCCCTTTGCTAATAATGACACTGTAGGAAAGACAGGAAGCCTGTTTTCACTTCCGAAATCAGGCTTTATTGGCGTCTATCTTGAAATCAAATTAAAGAGGAAGAAAGGATGGAATGTGGAAAATAACAAGCTCTAAGAAGACACTGAAGTGGAGGTCATGTATGCAAAGGCATCGGTGTAAAATGATTGCTTGCATAATTAAAGAACTGTGTTGTGTTTATTCAAAATATTCAAAAATATTCAAAACGGTGACGGCAACCATGTTTTTTTTTTTATCTCAAAATAAATGAAAATATAGGTTAATTTCTTTAATAATTTTCATAAAATTACCAAATAGCCTGTTTTTAAAAATTATAGTCTTACATAAGCTTGAAATTGGTTGTTGGTTGCAGATTGTTTTCTTTATTTGTTTATTTCCTGCATTGATATCTAAAAAGAAGTAAAATCATCTGCCGACAGTTTAACAGCCATTTCAAATCATAATTTCTTCTAGAAGAAATGTCTAGAAGATAGACTTAATAATCTCATATATTTTCCTGGATTCTCATTGAGATATTTGAAACAAATTAAACCTCACTGTATATAGATTTTTTTTACTTGACAAGATGTAAACAAAGCGCTGCCTATGATTCAGATGTATTAGAACGTATGAATGCAGGTACCATAAATCCACACAATACTGATTTGACTTAAAAAAAAAAAAAGCAGTCACCGCGTTCTAAAAATTGACTTAGTGATTTGTATGCAAATCGTATTGCTTAAAATGGAAAAGACTAATCCACTACACCAAATGGTGACAGTAATGACAATACTATTGAACATTCTAGCTATGAATAATTTAAATGTTTCAAGCAGTTCAAGTCTGGAGACAGCTGTAATATTTCATTAAACTGTGACAGGGCCTTTTGCTCAATAGATTTGCTTGCATGCACATTAGCAACTGTCAGCTTTAAAGTGCATCAACAAGGAAGTAATGCAGCTGTTGAGTACTTGAGCTCAATCCAGAGGACGGAGCCATAGGTTTTGATCGACGTTCTTACCTCTTGGATCATGCCAATGAACTCTGAGAAGGCCCAGTTGAGTTGATTGAGGACACTGTTGAGGAAGCTAGCAGCCATTTCTTTATCCTGATTCAGGAGTTCTGCCATATGTCTTTGGAGCAGGAGTGATGGACAAGGCTCTGCAACCAATCAGAGATAATCATGTTGTTTGATCAAAACACTTGTTGGCTCTTAAAACCCCAATAAACAAAACCAACTAAATGCTAAAATACATGGCCCAGAAATGGTTTCATAGCTTTGAGCATGGCCTTTCTGGGCATAGATTCTCTAGATCTTTAGAGAAGATCTAGAAAGGTCTACATCAACATTATAACATTTAAACAAATTGCAAAAAGTATTCTGCCGTTAATTCAAACCAAAAAATATCCCATTTCTGAAATTAGGGATGACATTTTTTCCACATTATTAATTAACCAGTTAGGCAATTCATTCATTCATTCATTCATCTTCTACCGCTTATCCGAACTACCTCGGGTCACGGGGAGCCTGTGCCTATCTCAGGCGTCATTGGGCATCAAGGCAGGATACACCCTGGACGGAGTGCCAACCCATCGCAGGGCACCAGTTAGGCAATTCTAAATACATAAATTCCTTACCTTTCGATTCACTATTTGGTCTATAATTTATATATTATTAAACTTCAGGGGGAAAAAAAATCTACTGTATGTATATGTCTGTAGACACCTGACCATCGTAGCTATATGTGGATCTTCCAGGTTGTTTCTACAAGGTTGTAAGCACATAACTGTCCATAATATCTTTAATTACTGTAACAATAGGCTGCTGAAACAGCAAAGTGAGGACAATAAAAATGCAACAGCTGTGCAAATCACCAGCTGGCTATACTAAATTAACTACAAAAAACTCGGTTAAAGCCACCTTTCCACTGCACACGACAAACGACGGCCGATAAAACGGAAGTCATTCATTTCCTATGGAGAGTCGCAAAGGCGCTGCGTGAGGTGCCGACCATCTGCAGATCCGTAATTTTCGGATCCGTTTTGAGCGTTGGATCCGTTAAAAAATTTTTACTTGTGCGACTACACCGCATCTGATATGCCGACCGGATTTTATTAAAACGACCGGCAGATGTTAGTGAGGAAAGAGTGACAAAAAAGGCAAAAACAAGTGAAGAGAAAAGCGATGAAGAAAATTAAGCAAAATTAATGTAAAGAAAACAGAAATTGTAGCAATTAAGTTCAGTTAAGTTAAGAGAATTTCAGTTCAGTCAGGACCACTTTGTCAAAAGAGAATTTATTAGATGATATGCATACAGTTAGTGTTGACGGTATGGTTCTGTTCTGGGCAAGAATCTACGCGCCCGTCCGCATGCATAGACAGAGCAGAGAAAGCAGCGAAAATAGAATAGACCCCCGTATAACAGAACCACTAATCATGCCTAGTATTAGATATGCTCGCTTACGCGTTTTTGGAAAGTAATAAATGAATGAATTGATAAATAAATAATTAAATAATTAGAGAGAGAGGGAGAGAGAGAAAAATATGTGGAGATTTATGATGTAAACTGGTACAAGGAACACAGGTTCCGGCATGGTGGAGTCGGGGTTGGAGGAGGGAGTTTAGATCGCGGCACTAAAAGCGCTAGAAAGCGGCTCTATGAATGGGAATTTAAATGGTCGGGTAATATGGATGTCGTAACCGGATTGGTGCGCGTCGTTGACAGTTGATTAACAGCTGATGCACGCTTGACGACGTGGCCTGCCAGAACTAACGCGATGCTTGACTTAAGTTCATTAATTTTAGTGAAGTTTAGTTAAGTTCCATTTAAGTGTAAAGTAGCATTAAGAGTGTACAGTAGCGAGTAAGTGAACGAAAGCGAAAGTGTAATTCCTCCTAACTCCTCCGTCTGTTTACTCCTCCCTCAACCTCCGTGCACATCTTCCGTAAAGTAAAACCAGTTTATTTTTTTAACATTCTCTTTTATTACTGTATGTTTTTATATAATATTTGTCATTTATAAATACAGGTACTGTACATTTTTCATATTCAAAACACATAAACAAAACAACTGGAGTGGAATTTTGCGAGCTGGAACGGATTAATGGGATTTCAATTCATTTAAATGGGGAAAATTGCTTTGAGATACGAGCAATTTGAGATACGAGCAAAGTCACGGAAGGAATTAAACTCGTATCTCGAGGCATCACTATATACAGATTCTGTATAGAAATTCAGGCACATTAGCCAGTGTTATTCTTGCCATTTCAGACAAAAGAGCACCACAGAGCATTATGGGTAATTCGACACTACCATGGTAAAGAACCTGACCTGACATGCTAAAAGCCAGTTAGAGAAACGTGAAGACCGCAGCAAAAGCTCTAAAACGAATCTCTGAATAAAGCTAATCAGCCGACGAGGTCCGTTAACACAGAAATAACCTTTGTGTGTAATTAGACTTAGCGAGTCCCTCCATGCTGCGCAATCCCCACAAAGGGCAAAAGAAAGAACACAACAGCAAGCGAGAGATTAAAAGAGCAGGACAACGAGATGAGGAACTGAGGACAAGGCATATCACCAATTTGGGGATGGGGTTTAATGAAAGTAAAAATAAAAATAAAGCACAGGTTTGGCCAATTTTATGCTCCCTGTGACATATGTGGGCATCTATTCTGTCGATCTTTCCCCATGCAGTCGCTTTGAGAAGAAAGTTACTAACACAACAATGACACTGTAAAAGCAGGAGCCAGTTATGTGCAGAAACTGTTGAAGCATATTTGAATATATTAGATATTGATATTAGAAAGTCTGAATGGTGAATTCGAGAATATTAATCTGAGCAAATGTAAATTTTAGACTTTTAAAAACCCAAACCTCTAAACGCTAACCGAGCATTTAAAATTTACAGCATTTGGCAGACACCCTTATCTAGAATGACTAACAGAAGTGCTTTTGAAGTTACTTATACTAGGTCATGGACGAAAAATACCTAAAATGTCTAAAACTATTGGAAGACTATTGGAAGACAATACAGCAAGAAGAACAAACAGATGTTTTAAAACAGGTGCTGGTTTAAGTATTTGAGAATTATGTACGTAGGCCATCATCGTCAGTGATTCAGCTGTTCTGATATCTAAAAGGAAGTTCATTCCACTACCTGGGTGCTAGAACAGAGAAAAATCTTAATGTTTGTCTTTCTTGTATCCTGAGAGGTGGAGGGTTCAGTTCAGCTGTGGCAGAGGATCTGAGGGAGAGCAGTAGGGAGTGACATTACTATTATCTTTAGATATAGGCCATATAAGCTAAAGCTATAGCTAGCTATTAATTCATTCCTTAATTCATCAATTCATTCATTCTCCATCCCTTCCTTCCTATTATTCTCTGATTGATATCTTGTAGTTTCTCATTTATAAGCCACTTTGAATGAAAGTGTCTGCAAACTGAATGAATGTGAATGAAATGTAAATGCAAATTTGTAAAACATTCGAAAACTTTAATTCAGCCCCTTTCTTGAAAAGGTCGGTTGAACACTGATATAAAATGAATCAGGACACTGTTGGTTAGTGAGACTTATATAGAAATATATTGGATAAAGATAACACCTTCAAAAAAGAACTACTTATGAAATACTATGTGTGTATATACAGTATATATAATGTCTACTTTTATATAAACCATTAAGCACCACTGTGGCATATTAAATGAAGAAATTCAATGCTGAACATGGGCACAACAAAACAAGTACAAATAAACTTTTTTGGCCTCTGGGAAAAAGAGTTAATATGACAATACTATGTGCATTATGGGATTAAATTCTTGGTTGTGGCCTGAGACTTTGTACCAAGTCTAAGTAAGAGACTTGGTCACCTGGTGTATGTAAGAGGCCAAGTCACTAAGTGTATGCAAGTAAGGGACTTAATCACCAGGTCTAAGTAAGGGACTTAATCACCAGGTCTATGTAAGAGATTAGATCACCAGATCTATGTAGGAGACTGGATCAGACTGGATCACCCGGTCTATGTAAGAGACTGGATCACCCGGTCTATGTAAGAGACTGGATCACCCGGTCTATGTAAGAGAATGGATCACCAGGTCTATGTAAGAGACTGGATCACCAGGTCTATGTAAGAGTGAAAGTGAAAGTGACGTGACATACGGCTAAGTATGGTGACCCATACTCAGAATTTGTTCTCTGCGTTTAACCCTTCCAAAGTGCACACACACAGCAGTGAACACACACACCGTGAACACACACCCGGAGCAGTGGGCAGCCATTTTTTTATGCTGCGGCGCCTGGGGAGCAGTTGGGGGGGTTGATTGCTCAAGGGCACCTCAGTCGTGGCCGGCCCGAGACTCGAACTCATACCCTTAGGGTTAGGAGTCAGACTCTCTAACCATTAGTCCATGACTTCCCCCACTGGAGACTGGATCACCAGGTCTATGTAAGAGACTAGATCATCAGGTCTATGTAAGAGACTGGATCACCTGGTGTATGTAAGAGACCAAATCACTAAGTGTATTTAAGAGACTGGATCACCAGGTCTATGTAAGGGATTTATTCACCAGGTCTATGTAAGAGACTGGATCAGACTGGATCACCAGGTCTATGTAAGAGACTGGATCACCAGGTCTATGTAAGAGACTGGATCAGACTGGATCACCAGGTCTATGTAAGAGACTGGATCACCAGGTCTATGTAAGAGACTGGATCAGACTGGATCACCAGGTCTATGTAAGAGACTGGATCACCAGGTCTATGTAAGAGACTGGATCACCAGGTCTATGTAAGAGACTGGATCAGACTGGATCACCAGGTCTATGTAAGAGACTGGATCACCAGGTCTATGTAAAAGACTGGATCAGACTGGATCACCAGGTCTATGTAAAGGACTGGATCAGTTGATAGAGGATTCAAATTGAGGTCTATTGTCTGACACTGTCAACATCCCACTGATCTACACTACCCCCTGACTAACCTTATAGATCTACGGCATAGATTTCATTAACAACACAAAGGCATATTTGCAGTCTTTAATAGAGTTAAACAAACCGACACACGTACTGGCTCTACGGCGTATTCACAGCTCAGAGGATGTAATCAGATAAACACGTTCTCCTTTTCCCCTCCTGGGCTTCGGCGCTGATGACATGAAAAGCATGGGTAATTCCTAATTACAAAGCATTAAGTGCATGGAAATAAAGAGAATGTTTATTCCGACAAGAGCTCCGGGAGAGCGGTAGACGTTTTGCAAAACTCATTTGTTTGCGGTTTAGTAGAACCTGCTGTTCCAAAGTCGATTTCCCAACGTTCTTCATTAGATTAGACAATACAGGCCTGAGTAGATTGGCTTTGTCTGCATTACACCACTGATCTCAGTGGACCAGAGCTCGAAGAGCAGCTGATACAATCGAATGCAAATCCATAATAGGAGGATTATTAACAAGGCAAATAATGATGTGCTTCTGTCAGCAAACAGCACACGGATGTCTGAGCATGTGAGATGTCTTGAAAGTGTGAAATGAAGCAGACTAACCAAAAAGTTCAAGGAGAACAGATAGTAGGATGGAAGCTTAAAAGTCTAAGGAAAGGTTTACAATTACATGCATCTAAAAATCTATATGCAAAACTTTGAAGACCGATTTACAGACTGCGATGTAATCAGTAGCTACTTATAGAACAATACAGCATGGCTCAGGGAAAAGAAGTAAAGAAAAGTTTAACCATAACCTTTTGTCTCTGTTTCCCATTACATAACACTATAAAAGTAGGAGGAGTTTCACTGGAAGTTACATGTGCCATGCTTAGTTTAATAAATAAAAACTTTGGAGGTATATTAGCCTCAAAGAAAGAGCTTTTAATCATGAGACGTGTGCCAGTGCAGATGACGATGCCAATACCTGAATCTGATTTTACACCTGAGAGAAGGTTCAGCGGCAAATTAGTCAGAACATTAATATTCTCTATGGTTCAGTCCCAAATAGTGTTTTATCATAAATGTAGTGCACTATGTAGGGACAAAGTAAGAAATTTTAAAACACATAAAATTCAAATATCGGATAAAAAAAAAAAAAAGTAAATATAAAAAAATGAAACTAAAAAAATGCTTGTGGGTTAAAAAATACAAATAAATAAATAAAATAAATGAAGTATAATTAATTATTTATTAATTATATATTATTAATTAACATTATAATAAGTGTTATCATTTTTTATTTATAGACTTATGTAAAAAAAAAAAGTAGCATGCGACTAAATAGTAAAAATATAAAATGACAATGTGGTTCAATTACAAACAAACAATCAAATAAATTAACAAGTAAATAAATAAATGAAAAATAAGTATGAGTTAATAAAAAAAAACCCAAACTGTAAGAAAACATTAAAATAGGTAAATAAAGTTCATAGAGTATGTTATGAATGTTTGGTAAACAGATTTAAAAAATACTGATTGATTAATCAAATTAAGTATTTTCCTCTGCACAGACTGGCTTGCACATTTACCCAAACAAGAACAATCACCAAATTCAGCATGTGCACCAGCTTCCACTGCAGAATGAGCTGTATTACGTCTAAAAGTGGGTTCACGGTTAATTAACCGAGCCGAGCCACGCTGTTAGAAGAGAGCTAATAGTTTCACTGAGGAGCAGAAAGAAGAAAAAAATAGAAATGGGGAAAAAAATGTGAATGGAACTTACTTTGGAAACTAGCAATTGACAAATCTCCTGAAAGTCATGCAAATGAGAGTGAGAAAATTGGACGTTATTAGCAGAGACACAAGGCCAGTGAATCAATGGGAGTGAAGCATGCAGAATTAAAACCAAAATAACGTGAGAAGCTGAGAAGTTGTACTGGTATTGCATAATAATATCAGTGTGGAAGACGTTCATTTACAGAATGACACCCTGAAGGAAAAAACATCACAATGGCACTCCTTTGCACCTTGTAGTATTTTTCCAACAAACAACATGCTCAATCATTTATTCATCCTAACTCACTGTATGTGGATTTGGAAAAAAAAAACAAAAAAAAACATCCTGGGCACACTGATCCATCATTGGGCAGATATCCATCTCAGACAAACACATTTCCACCTCAGGATCTTCAGAGTATTGAATCCAAGACACAAACTGAACAAAATTCACATAGACCCTCGGAGCTTGTAATTTTTCACTTCACCATTTTTATTTTTATTTTAACCCCAATGTGTCAAGTCACAAGTAACAAAATCTTTGTTAATTCATTCTGATATACATGTTAGAACTTTGTCAGATATCATACCATGCCTTCTTCTGTTCAGATCTGGACACCAGTCCAAAGAAGAATTCACTTGTTTTGCAGAAATATCACAATTACTGTAACTCTTAACGGATAAAAATACAATGTTTGGTTCTATAATAAATCAACCGAAATTGCTGGTAATCTGCTGTGGTTATTAGCAGAGTAACAACAGAGGTAACAGGACCTCCTCTCTACCCTGCTGTTTATTATTCTCCTCTAACCCCCAAGTGTTTTATGTTTTTACTTACACCATAATGTATTGTTTCATTTTTATTGCAACAATTCTATCTATTGTGTCAATGAGCCACCCGACAAATCAAAACGGATGAACATGAACGTGTTCCTTCTTTCATTACTCTGAGTAAATGAAAAAATAAAATCATGCAGAAAGTAAACAAAGCCTGCTCACCTGAAAACATAAATAAAATGATTTAAAAACTTAGATGACAGTCTTGCTCAGTCACACAAATCTAGAACATGTCCTACACACACAGACACACACACACACACACACACTAAACAGTAAGGCTATTTTCTGTGCCACTGACTCAGAGCATCCTTACTGAAGGAACCAGCTGAGGTCCAAACCAACTAGCGGTTTTGTGAAATGTCACAAGATGTCATACATTTTCTTAGAACACAGAAAGCTTTAAGAAGCAGTATTTGAGTTTTTATGTATGCAGTGTTTAATTCCTCGAACCGTAAGCCTGGTCTCGTATCTTCCGCGTGAGGAGGTCGTACTCCAGTTCAAACTGCACACTACTACATTTTGTTTGCAGCGAAAAGAAAGCAATTCGACTCTGAATCTGGTCTCTGAAACTGCAGGACTTGAATCAAAACATGACATGAATTTTATTTTTATTTTATTTATGTAGCTCTAAGAGGCTAAACTGGTTCCCCAGATGCAAGCTGAGCCAAAGGACAGAGCTGTAGTGCTGCAGAAACCTAACACGTCCTGGATATCTGGACCGAAATCCTAAAGGAGAAAACAAACACTGGACGAGATACACATCTATCTATTTATATAGATATTGATAAAATTATCTCATCGTTTTTGACTGTCAGCGTCTTCTCCCATCACTGCATTTCTGACCAATTAATGATAAAGTTTTAAGAGTATATTTTCAGTTGAGTGGGTAACTTTTCTGTTGTTGCTTTTCGTTTCATTTAATTACATTGCAGTTTGTAACCTAATACCAAACAATTGACCTAACTGCAGAATAGTGTTAATTTCTTCACCTATTTTTAATTTAGTCTTAGCCTTAGTCTTGTGCCAAATGTCCTTGTTAGTTTTAGTCATATTTAGTCATTCACATATCTTTTTATGTTAGTCTTAGTTTTAGTCGACTAAAAGTCTCGTCATTTTAGTCTAGTTTTAGTCAAAAGAAAACTCAAGGTATCTTAGTCAAGTTTTAGTCGACTAAAAGTCTTTTAATTTTAGTCTAGTTTTAGTCAAAAAATTGTAGTCTTTTTTTAAAATAACACATTATTACTGAGATTATTACTGATAAACATTTCAGTAAAAAAAGTGTTTCACATCTCAAACATTGGTTAAATGTCATAATTACCTGACAAAAATACACTTGTTGAATGATTTTTGTTGACTGCAAATGTCTGGTTTTCAATTTCTGATTTAGGAGACACATTCACAAATGATTAACCTGTTCTGAAGAGTATTTTATTTTAACCAACACAATTCAAAAGCTGGGGCTCAACAGACTCCGACTGACAAGTTAAGTTACAAAGGTTTTTAAAACTGTTTTGGTTGCCTTGTGTCTCATGTTTCTGTTCAAATCAAAAATAAAATAAATATACTCAGAAAAACTGAAAAGAATAGGCCTACTTTACTGTGGGCCTAAAATACAACCTATTTACAGTCCGTGAATCACAAAAGTATCAGTGAGAAGTTGAGAACACTTGTTTAAACAGTGCATACACTCGATCTTGACTGCACGTCACATTTTTAACTTTAATGATACTGCTTTTAATCGTAATGCAAAGACCGGTCATTGGGACATAAGCTGTCATGTACAATAAAAGAGCCTGCGCAGCGACAGGAAATATAATTTAACACAAAAAGCCTAGACGGTGGACTTGCATGTGGACGAATTCTTTCTACGCACACACTAAACAGCGCGAAGCCGCGAACTCGTTCTGAATATTTTAAAGGCGTAACAGCTGATGAAAAAGCAGAGACAATTGTAGACGAAAATGAAGAGATTTTATCTTAGTTTTTATTTTATACAAAACATTTTCGTCTCGTCTTTTTTCGTCAACAATAATGCATGTTAATTTAGTCTTAGTCAGCGTTTTTGGACAGTGGTGCAGTCTTGTCATCGTCTCGTCTTAGTCATGAAAAAAAAAGGTTGTTGAACATATTTCGTCTCGTCTCGTCTGACGAAATTAACACTACTGCAGAAAGTGTATTTTGAATTGGAGCATTTTTCAGATGTAAGATTAAATAAAAAAAAGCTAAATTGACTAGCAAGAAACAAACTGATCTAAACAAGGAGAGAGCTGCAGTGCTAGAATGCTATTAGCGTTGGATATTTGTACAGAAATATCAAAGTGCTAGAAGCCTTGACTTGAGCCTTCAGACTATGTTTTCTTTCTCTTTTTAGGCCACTTAATTACATGCAAAACAAGTCAAATCATAAAACAAACCAAAAGGAGATTTGGACTCGATAAATGGTGCCTTAGATGTCTAATATTGGGGTGTAGGCAGTTTGGCAAGTGATCTATTAAACTGTGCATTCAAATGAATGCTGTTGCGGCTCCCTTAATAAATATATGGCTGTTGCAGTATAATCCTTTATTGTTTGGATCATTTCAGGTTGCAGCTTATATGGAACTGAATGATATATCATTAAATTATCACTATCAATCACCCTGATATAGCACTCTTAATAAATATTTAAAAAGGAAAACAAAAAATATTTGAACAACAGCCAAAAAACACTTTTCTCCAACTCCTTCTCCTGTGTTGTCTCTGTCATTAACTCATAATGTTTAAACCTCTAACTACCATTTGTAGGAATTTTTGACCACCTATTTTTTTTTTCAATTCCAAATATATTTATAGAAATAATGGATAAATTCAAATTCAACAATGTTACCAGGTATCTGAGAAATGACTAATATTTATGACCCGTACATTTTCATGATTATATAAGAGGACAGTCGGAGATAGAAAGGAAATTTTATGATTTCATGATTATATAAGAGGACAGTCGGAGATAGAAAGGAAAATTTCAATTCGTGTCCAAGAATCGAGAAAGAATGTCATGATGAGGTTGATCGCTAACTACTGTGGTCCAAAAGTCAGCAAAACGTTTAAAAATCGTTAAAATACAGCATACAAACCTCTTCAAATGGGATACGTGAATTCTCATTCAAGTTTTTTTGAAACTACCTTCAAAACACATCTGCAGACAACAGATTATGATGGATGACAGCTGTTAATAGACTGCTGTACTGCCATTGTGATGAAAGTGTCAATGCTGATGAGGAGGATTTAGTGTTTTGTTTATGCATGATTATAATATGCCATTTTGCATGAGGGGTTGACATATTTTGCATAAAACACACACCCACACACACACACATTATATATACATAAGTGTGTGTGTGTGCGTGATGTGCGCAATATTGTTTTTTTTTATTAATTATCTATTCAACCATAACCCGATAAAAGAAAAACAACTTAATGAAAAGAAAACTTAATTATAAGCTATAATTGACCATCTTCGTTGTTTATTTTTGGTATATTTTCATCATCGTTTTCATTGTTACCACCACTTTGTAAAAAATGATCACAGGAGCTAAGAAGCCCAAACCTGTTCAAGGCACACTACATTAAGACATGGTTTACCAATGATGGATTGTAAGATCTCCAATGTCTTGCACAGAGCCCTGACTGGGACGCAACCCCACTGAACACCTTTGGGATAAACTGGAACAATGAATGCACCCCAGACATCCTCACATGACATCGGTGACTGACCTTACTAATGCTCAACAAGCAGGTATGGAATTGATGGTCAGGTGATGCTGACAGATGTCCACAAACTTTTGGTCCTATAGTGTGCACTGCAAAAGTCTTAATTAAGTTCTTATATTCAGTTGATATACAAAGTGTGTGGGGGCAGTGGAGGCTAAAGTGGTTAAGGCTCTGGGTTGCTGATCAGAAGGCACTGCCAAGCTGCAACTGTTGGGCAATTAAGCAAGGCCTAGCGCTGCCAAGCTGCCACTGTTGGGCAATTGAGCAAGGCCGAATGCTGCCAAGCTGCGAATGTTGGGCAATTAAGCAAGGCCCAGCACTGCTAAACTGCCACTGTTGAACAACTGAGCAAGGCCGTTAACCCTTACTGTTCCAGGTGTGCTGTATCATAGCTGCCCCTACGTGACCCCAACCTCATCATTTAGGATATGCAAAGAGAAGTATTGCACTCTGCTGTAATGTCTATGTGATGTGGTGGTAATGCAGGCTTCAATGCCCCAATTACAATTTCAAAAACATGGGAAAAGAGTAAGAGCGGTATCGAGGAGAGAGATCCAGCTGGAAAAGTAAAATGGATTTACACCATGTAACTCACTTTGCAGGCTGGGTAGGTTGGCATCCTCAGGTTTGGTTTTGAGCAGGTGAGGCAGCCGTGTGTACCTGTAACCAAACCCACAACCCTGTAAAAGAAGAGAATTACAAGCAAACATAAAAATCAGACACCAGACACAGTCACAGTAACTACATTACCTTTAAAACCCTAAACCAAGGGTGTCCAAGCTTATCCCGAAATGGGTCGGTGTGGGTGCAGGTTTTATTCCAACCAACTGAGTCTATTGAAAACCAGGATCAACTGTTTAAATAAGTGGAATCAGGTGTGGCTCCTCATTGAATAGAATTAAATCCTTCACCCACACCAGCCTTAAAAACGGACAATCTGGATTATCACACGTGTATAAATGTACATGTGTTATAGCACATATAAAGTGTTTCCAAGATTCAAGATTTCATTTGTCATTTAAACAAATACAGCTTGCGGTGAAATGAAAACCCGGCCTACTCATACATAGAATCCAAGTTAAAAATATGAATAGAAAAATAATGTGCAATATGTTACATACTGTTCGCTCACCAGCCTTTTTAGCTGCTGAGCTCATGATTAATGAGAGCACACAAAGCCTTAGTGATTAGTGAGTTTGTCACACACCTCTGAGGTTGGAAGTTTGCATGTTTCCCCCCGTGCTTCGGGCAATTCCTGGTAAATTCGAATACTTATTTTTCTTCTGTTCTTCCATTAAGGTTTGATTGACACATTGAGATTGTAAAAAGTTCTGACGTGATTTATCTTGGGTTCACTGTTCATCATAAAAACTGATGAAACAGGTAAACATGTGTAAACCTTTTGTTTACGTTGTATTTATAAAGCATGATGCTGAATTACAGTAATCATTAACTGCATTATCAATTCTATAATAAAAATAACAATAACAATAATTGATATTATTATTATTATTATTATTATTATTATTATTATTATTATGTAAATTCTACTATAATGATGAGCCTATAAATTTATTACAGGCCGGTAAAGTTAAAGCTTAAAGCTGCCCTGCCACACGTATTTCATTACTTTTGTGGTAATGTCTGAAGTTTACCATGGACTCTGTAACTTTTTTTGTGGAAAAAATGCCTTGGTTACCTTGTTTCAAGCCATTCTAGTGTGGTATAGAAAGCCTGCAGGAAGACTCAGCTTGATTTGCACCAGTTCTCATGAATATTCAAATGAGCTATGCTGCTTGGCTCCGATTGGCCAACCGCTAGGATATGAGAGCATGACTATTCATTCACCCATCGCAATAATTAGCCTAGGCTAGAAATTTGTTTACAATCACCTTGAATTGCGGCAGAATGGCTTCTTCACAAGCCCGTTGACGTTCAGCCATCCTTGCTGTATAGGAAACTCACTGAGCTACACGAATTCTGGGGGCGCGGTCTCAAGTGGGAGAGCTCATGAATAGTAATGAGCTCAGTCACTCTGACGTCAGAGTGACCAGCTTTTCCAACTGACCTGATTTCTCCCCTTATTTCTTTTAAGTGGCTAGAACTGACCGGGGAGGTAACAGTTCGTTTTCAAATTCACGACACAACACAAACACATATGGACCGAACACATACCAAAAAATACAAGTAAAAACGGTTTTGTGTGGAAGGGCACCTTTAAACAACTGCATTTTTGTTGCAACGATTTCTTCCCATTATAAAAATTGTGCTAGGTTGTTTTGAGGGCCGAGGACGATGAGGATTCAACAAAATAATTGCATCTGACTGCATCACCTCCTTCCAGGTGGCATAACGGGTTTAGAATTAGAGCGAGGACAAAAGAAAGAGGGATAAGATAAGAGGGACGAGCAGAGATGTCAGGACTGATAAGGGGGGAGAATGTGTAGAGAGAGATTAAAAGAAAGAGGTGAGAAAGATGGTGGGAGAGATGAGGAAGAGTAGAGTTTGGATGCAGATGGCAGGATGTGAGTGAAAGGATAAGAAGAGAGGGATGGGTAGGGATATGAAGGATAATAGATAGATGAAAAATGAGAGATGAGGGGAAAACAAATAGGTAGGTGGTATGAGAAGAGAAAGGGAGAAGAGAGTGAAGTAGAGAGAAAGGAATGGAAAAGAGGAATTAGGAAGGTGGAAGGAGTTATGAGTAAAAGAAAGGAAGTGAAGAGGGGATGGGGCGATGAAGAAAGATGAGAAAGAGTGATGAAAAAAGGAAGGAGGAAGGAGGAATAACAAAAGGTAGGGAAAAGGGATGAGAAAAAGAGATAAAGAATAGGAAGGGGAATAAAAAATATGAATGAATAAATTTAGGATTAGATTAGGAAGGAAGAATGATAAAAAAAGAAGGGGAAGGAAGTATCTTAAGGATGAGGAAAAAGAGACAGGAAAGGAAGAATAAAGGGATCTCACCCTCCACAATCGGACAAGGATCCAGTTAGTCTGAGCCCACGGACGCTGTTCATACGGCGCCAAGAGGTTCCTCATCATAGCCACGCGCCTAAACAAAGGTCAAAGGTCATTAAGGTTTAAACAAACGCTGGCAGATTAAACAAAAGTAGCTTTTTTTTTTCTTTTCCTGATCATACTGTTGGATCTGATCTTTTTTTTTCTTCACATTCCTGTTCCTAAAACAAATAAAATTCTCATATTGAATCCTGTCCAAATAAAATGTTGTTATTTAATACTGCTTTCAATTTGTGAAATCTTGACAACACCGTATTCTGTCCTGCGTATTACCCACAATTCTCTGCACCATCCAGCCTGCAAACAACGGTGTACAATCAAAGGAGCAGCTAACGGACGATTAATGATTTCTGAATTCAGGTTTAGTTGATTTAATCACAGAATATTCTTTCTTTACTCCCAAACAATATTTTATTTATTCCGTTTTGCCTAACAGACTTTAAGGTTAGTGAGAGTTAGCAAGTGCTGGTAACCGTCAACATGACACCAAAGCCTGTCTTTACCTTAAAAACTTTTACCTTACAGGTTCCTTTATAGCCATCAAAACACGGCCTTCTAAGAAAACAGACTCATTAGGCAGCAAGACATCGAGGCATTATAGCCTTCAATTTTAGACACAACAAGAATCCATGCATGTCCCAGTCCTAGCCATTTCGCTAAATGCCAGATTCTCTTCTCACGTTGCATTAATTTGAAATCCTCAGCAGGATTATGTAGAAAGCACCTAGCACCGTGGTGGTGAAGCTTTGCTTTAACAGGTTCAGCAGGAGAGCTGTGTGTGCCCCAGATGGGATTATGGGTAATGTACTCACTGCTCCTCAGGGATTCTCTCCACAGCTCTGAGTGAATGTGGGTAGCACACGTAGCTGGCCAGAGCCTGCATCAGTGAATCTTTAATATCTGCAGAGAAAAAGAAAGAAATTGCGCCAGATTAGCAGAAACATGCATTTCCACCTATAGGAAATGCATTTTAAAGTAAATAAAATGTTCACTCCAACATTCAGGGGTTTGAGCAGAAGTTTGAATCTTCAAAAGCCAGCTGTGTAAGTTGAAATAAACCTAAGGAGAATTTTTAATTGTGATCAAGGCCTTATGTTTCTAGCAGCATGATCATATCAAAATAATTAACTTTGATCCGAAAGGTCTGGACTGATTAACGGACGAGCGTGTTGCACTGGTGTAAAAATGAACTTTACTGAACAAATAAGGAAGCACAGGAAATGAAATCAATAACATCAATAATAGGCATGTCATAAGATACATTGCATCCAGAGAGCCAAGTATAAAAGCTCAACGGTATCTAATTCCACATCTATTAACATTCGTATCTGATCACGCACGACCGCATTGTGCCAAATAGCTTCAGAGATCAATTTTCTCCCACACACTGATAGCAGCCAAGCTCGCTGATGCTTGTTTATCGCACGGGAAAATGAGAAAAATGGCTCTGCTACTGCAATACAGATATGCTTAAAAACTGGAAAAAATAGCCACGTGTACCAACAAATGGTTGGTTAAAAGATATTTTTAGATAAATTTGCAAGTATTTAAAGAAACAAGTAAGTAAGTACTATAAGCTTGTAGACACCTGAAACCTCACATTTATACATGGTTCTTACCCAAACTTTTGCTTCACTAGAACTGAGAAGCCCAAACCTGTTCCAGCATGACAGTGCTCCTGTGCACAAAGCACTCTACATGAAGACATGGTTTGACATTATGTGGAAGACCTCCTTGTCCTGCACAGAGCCCTGACTCTAACTTAACCCTACTGAACACCTTTGGGATGAACTGGAAAACCCACTGAACCCCAGACATCTTCACCAAACACCAGCATCTGATCTTTCTAATGCTCTTGTGGCTGAATGGAAAAATCCTCACAGCCATGATAGTCCAGGGTTCAACAAATTTCTGGACAATAAGGTCAATAAGGAAAGAAATAAGTAAATAAAAAAAAGAGAAAGAAATAAACAAATAAAAAATTAAATGCATTAAAGTAAATGAGAAAAGTAACTAATGTAAGCAAGGAAAGTAAGCAGGTAATTAAATAAAGTAAAACAATAAGCAAAGTAAGCAAGAACATAATAATAATTTAATACATAATAATAATTTAATACATAAAGCAAGTAAGAAAACTAATTAAATTAAGTAATGAAAGTAACTTAAGTAAGCAGGGATGGTAAGTTGATAAGTATGTAAATGATGTAAAGTAATCAGGCAATATAAAAAACTAATTAAGAAAGTAAGCATGTGAAGCAAGTAAGTAAATAAAGTAAGCATGGAAAGTAAGGTACTATGTACATCAAGTAATTAGGAAATCTAAGTAAAGTAGATATGAATGTAAGTCAGTGAGCCACGAAAAAAAAAAACACTATACTAAGAAATATCAATTTATTAGACATCAACCAAACTTTTAAACTAACATAACAGCCAACATTCTGTCTAAAAACATCAGCTAAATTAGCTAAAAGCAGCTAGCTGCC
Organism: Tachysurus vachellii; assembly: GCF_030014155.1. NCBI lineage: Eukaryota > Metazoa > Chordata > Actinopteri > Siluriformes > Bagridae > Tachysurus > Tachysurus vachellii. Next base: position 5,492,005 of record NC_083481.1, on the reverse strand, counting down.
AGCTCAACTTTGTCACAGATCGACACAAGTCGAATTTCAATACTTGATGTAATGATTTACTATTTCAGCAGTAATAAATAGACTTTAAAAATATGTATGCACAAAGACTTTAAAAATATATCCACTATGTTTAATAAATTATAACTACATGGCCACTAGCCACTGCTAGTAAACCAGTAGATATTTTTAATACATAAGTACACAAAGTAGTACATCTCTTATGAATTGTACCTTAATACAAAGATATTGCATAGACAGAGGTTAGTTTTTGGTAAATCTCTAAAATTATATACCATGAAATTATTAGAACCACTTGGAAATTATATACACTCTCTCACTCACTCATTTTCTACCGCTTATCCGAACTACCTCGGGTCACGGGGAGCCTGTGCCTATCTCAGGCGTCATCGGGCATCAAGGCAGAATACACCCTGGACGGAGTGCCAACCCATCGCAGGGCACACACACACTCTCATTCACTCACGCAATCACACACTACGGACAATTTTCCAGAGATGCCAATCAACCTAACATGCATGTCTTTGGACCGGGGGAGGAAACCGGAGTACCCGGAGGAAACCCCCGAGGCACGGGGAGAACATGCAAACTCCACACACACAATGTGGAGGCGGGAATCGAACCCCCAACCCTGGAGGTGTTAGGCGACCGTGCTAACCACTAAGCCACCGTGCCCCCGAAATTATATACACATATATTAAATACTTCACCTTTAATGCAATGTAAAAACTATGATGCTCAATGTAATCTGTTTTAACAGTGTAACAGATTATCTGCCTGAATTTAGGTCTCAAATTTACATTTGTGCTAGCCTTTAACTGAATTAATTCTGAGTTGATGTGATTGGCCACAGAAGAGCAAATGACCTTCACAGAATTACAGAAAATCGTGCAAAAACTCTCACTTTGCCTGAAAGCAGAACTTATATATGAAGAATTCATCTGTGTGACAAATAGGCCACAAAAAGCACAGACTATATTAGATTTTTAAAAATTCCCATTAAAATAGCTGCCTAACAGATTACCAGAACATTTTTGGCTCAGGTTCTTTTTGTACCCTTCACTTGCAGGTAATGGAAATAGATAGGACATTAGGAGAGATAGATAGGGGGAATGAAAGGAAAAAGAAAGAGGGAGGGAGGAAGAAAAAGGATGGAGGGAGGGGAAAGCAAAAACGAGAGTGAGCGAGGGATGAAAATGGGGTGAAGGTGATAAGAGCAAGATGAGAGATGATAGGAGAAAAGGACGAGAGGAAAGAACAAGAGAAAGAGAAAGACCTTGAGAAAGAGGTTGTACATTAACTTAAGTACAAGAGGAAGCTTATGGGTGAATGCAGACAGGACTCTAATTCAATATTTGCCATATAAATCATAATGGGTCTGCTTTTATTCCACTCGAGTGTAGGCTACGATGATGTAATAAACTGAATCCTAACTGAGAACTTTCACAAGGCAACATACACACACACACACACCCCACACATACCTACTTATAGTAAGAGCAGGTCTGTTTTAAAAATCTTTATCTTTAAGCAATAACACTGAGCTAATATCTACTGCCATGACTTTACCTGTGCCCACGATGCGCAGGTCTGCAAAGTGCTTCGCAAGGATGGCGGCAAGCTGAGTGAGTGTGTCCTCATACCCTGTATGACAAACACACACTTCTTAAATATATGTAAAGACAAAAGATCTTGCAAAACAGAAAGATACTTGATGCCTTATTACAATCAATTACACATAGATGCTGGGGATGAGAATACTAAACAATTACTATGCATGTTAAATTGTGCTGAATGATCATTCACTGTCTAGCAGGTTACAAGGAATTTACTACTTTATCCAGGACCGTAGTCAAGTCCTCACTGAGCTGTTCAGTGTCTTTATACCTGGGAGCTCCTCCATGCTGTTGAAAGGGCTGAAGTAGTTCTTAAGGGCACTGTAACTATTCATGGCCACGTTGAGGTAAAACTCAGGGGTGAAGGCAAACAAAGAGCCCGTGTTGTCGGCATGCTCGATGGTGCGGATGCACACACGCAAAAGCCAGTAGACATCCAGCATCTTCTCCTACAACATACAGATATTAGAAAAAATCCCAGCTTTTTAAGTTGATTAAGTTCAATGAAACACATTTACAACATATTAATTAAAATGTATTAATTAAGCCCCAACTGATACACAGATCAAATCTAAAATGGCTTCCACTTTACTGTATATGTTGATTACAGAAGGTATAACAATAACAATAAGAATAAAAATAAGTAATAATGGCTGTACATACAGTATGGAAGTACATGACCAATAGGATGGCTTCAGGACCCTGTTACGAATCGTTAGCTTTTATATATGCTAATATGCTATATATGCTAACAAATAAATATGAAGCAGGCTATTTTTTCTTTTTATTGAGGTTCATTAACAACTGAACTGAAGTTTTTCAACAACTTTTGTTTACAAGAAAGTGGTTCTTAAGCATTATAATTTGCCTTCTAATATGTAAATATAAAAAAAAAAAAAATCAGCATTGTTAGCACAATGTAACATTTCATAAACACAACCAAAAAAAATCAGATCACAAAATACTAAAACACTAAATTACCACCTCTAGTTTTTTCACTACTCACAAAAACTACAAAGTCTGTGTACATACTGTATGCCTTACTTCTCTTCCACACGTTACAGAAAACTGTCTGTTCTGATCTATTGTCTTTTACAGCACACAAAAGCTCCTGGTGTCTGTGCAGTATAACCACTGACAAGCTAGGTTTATTTCTCTGCTGTGGCTGAAACAGATTCCTTTTCTTTATTGGACTATTAAAAGTGTCAACCACAGCAAATAAAGTTTTACAGAACATCAGAGAAATTAGCCTACAGGTTAGAAAGAGGAGTCAGTCCCTGATGTCCTGATGGAGCAAAAGGATCAGTTACTGAAAAAAATTGGTCAATTTAGAAAAGAGAGAATGTTCATTCTCTTTCTCTTTCTTTCTCTCTCGCATGGAGTATGGTGCTGTACCTTGGAGTAAATGGTTGCGTTGATCCAGGCCAACCTGCGGCTCAGGTGGTTGAGCTTCTCAGCAAACACCTTCTGGCTCTTTTGTAGCTCTTCCAGAATGTCTGCTCTCTGCACACAAAATAGTACCACGTCCCTTACACCAATAAAATATAGTAAATTATCTACAATATTTTGTTCTGAAAACTACAGACTTTCCTACACTAAAATATGTTTCTCTTCCCTATCCAACCTATGACAGGAAGCCACAGCTAAAACCGTGTATTGTACATTGATAGATTACATCTTGCTGTAGCTGCAATAATGTCTTACTCTAGCTGGACATCGTGCGATCTTCTCTTCCGTGTCTTTCAGCGCAACGGCGTACTCGTGGACATCATCCGACACAACCACCATCTGTTGAAGAGACGTGCAAAAACAGTCATAATTCCCAGCTCTAAACGTTCCTTAACTTCCCTTGGTGCAACTTTGTCAAGTCATCATTAGCATGCCATCAGCAGAACTCAAGCCATAAAAACAAGCGGCGGTTCTCCAGCTGAAGTAATGTGGCAGGATGAAAAGTTCAAAGGTCACAGAAAGCAGATGGAAAGAAATAGCAACACTAAATTGAGCAGATATTTAGTATGTGCTCAGAAAATCACAAGGTAATAAAAAAAAAAAGATGCATGGCTGTGCTGCAAACAGTCTAGTCATCATGCCTGTAGAAAGACAGTGGTACTGATTTAAACATTAAATAAGTTTAATATATGACTTTCAGTTTAGCTTTTTCAGCTGTAAAAAAAAAAACGTAGTGTCTAAGAATGACAAAAAATGCTGTCTGTTGGACCGCAGTTGGAAATCAGGAAGGAATCCAATCGTGTCTGAATCCAGTGCTACCATATAATGCTGTTTGGTGATATTCTGGTGCTGATTTTTAAAGGCAGTAAATATGTACAGTATGGAACCTTGGCTTATATATCCCATAATCCTTTGCTTCAGCAGTCTCTTAAGAATTATCAATATTACTGCTGAAAGAACGCTGACTTTAAATTTCAGCACCATGGACAGCCCCACCATCAAGAAGCACAAAATACACCTATGGCATTTGAAAGATGCAATTTTCCAAAGCGCTTTATAGTTTTATATCATTTTATACAACTGGTGTTTAAGGTCCTTGCTCAGAGGCCTAGCGGTTGCAGCTTAATAGACATGGGAGTCAAATTCACAACCTTCTGATTAGTTCTGAACCTTTAGCAGTGCAACACCTTTACCACTAGGCTACCATTTCCCAAAAATACTGCCTAAGCGTCAAACCCAAAAACAAAGAGATCATGTGTGAATGATCTGGATTATCTCATTTTAAGCACACTTACTAATATCTCATCTAATTATGTTTGGAAATTTATGTCTCAACTGTGCCACCCCCCACCCTCTATCCAAATCCGTTTACCGATCGGTCAAATATGGATCGGTCAAGTACTGAACTTCTTTGCACTGTTTGCACACATTCACACGTGTTGGAGTGTTCATGCTCTTGATGTAGTAGTGTGTAGGTCTATATAGTTTACTTAGTTCTGTGTTGGCTCTTGTAGTTGTGTTTTATGTAGCATCATGTTCCTGAAGAAACACAGTTTCATTTTACTGTGTACTGTATATATCTAAAATGACAAAGAATTAAAGCTTCTTGACTCAGAAAAATACGATCCAAGATGCATGTGACATCTGAATGATGTTGGGTTAGGAAGTCTGGGGTACAGTCAATGTTCCAGAAGTTTTTTTTTTTTTTTCGTTTTTTCTTAATAGTTTCAAAAAGTGTTTTTTTTTTAAAACCATCGAAAAGCTGTTCAAATCATACACTTTAGAGCACTAGCTTTCCCAGCTGCCCTAATCGCTTTGTAAACACTTGACAAGTGAAAGACGTTCATAGCTGGTTTAGCAATTGCATGACCGGCGTTCAGCCTCCTTAAAGCACTTGTGTTTAATGACTCCCAGCATTAGAAATGTCAGAAGAGCCCAGGCGATTTCTGTAGAACCCTGTGCCCCTGGTGGTATTCAGTAATGCCAAGAAACGTCTTAGCTTGCGACTCAATTGTTTTTAAAATGACCTAACTGCTATGAACCACTGTACAGGTAGATGACATAATGGAGACAAACAGTACGGATAACATTAACGGTGTGTGCCGTGTGAATGTAATCTTTTTCCTTTTTAAGAACACATTTTGCTCAATTACACATTAATGACTTTCGCATCACTGCATCTGCCACAGCTTAGTGAACTGAATCTCCATATACAAGATACGTGTCGGAAACAGTATCGGTGCTGCAGAGGGAGTTTCATTATTATTATTATTTAAATGAATACACATATAAAGTAAAAGTCAATTCCAAAATTGTGAAAGCAAATCAAGTGTAAGCATATCAGTCTTTTGCTCAAATTAAAATTTTCTTTTTTTTGTAGAACATTTCATGCAGCACAAATACGTTGAAGTAAGGAACCTGTTTTGGTATAATAACGCTCCGGCATGTCGACAGTGATGGAGTTGTTTTTGTACGGCTCTGCCGAGCAAAGCGCTTCTCAGCGAGCGAGAATCAAATCCACCATGCAATCCTCCGCAGCGTGTGTCAGAGAAGACTACATAAAAGACATCTCCAAGCTGCTCTCAGATCCTAATCTACTCTCATTCGGGGAAAGGAATTACTCAGCCAGGTGTGTGGAGTGAAGTTTAATGCCTTTCTTAAGGTCAGTGAGATTGAATGTTTCGACTGAAGATTCAATTAGACACTTGCTCACCGTTTTACGACTGTAAAACACGGAGAAAATCCAATCCTCAAGGGTAACATATAACTTACCTTTAACTATTTATTTCTATATTTAGTGAAATTATTTGGATTGTTCTAAAATTACTTTTTAACTTATAGTCACTGAAAATGAACAATCTGTAAATGTTTCATCAAGCTAAAGATGAAAAACAATGTATTACACATAAAGTTAAGTGTTATAGATACTCCTTCATTTATTCATCACGTTTATTTATTCATCCTAATTATCATCTTTATCCTGGTCACAGCCCCTATGGAACCACAGGGTTAAAATTATCTACTAGATTTGTTTTTAGTCTTTCAGAGGAAACTTGAGAATCTAAAGGAACCCAGACACAAAGCTGGGTATAAGGGGAGGAATAGCCGACACAGAAAAGTGGAATTTGACTATTTAACTTCCAGTATTAATTCCCAGTATTCACCTTACATGTGTAATCAATTTGAAGAAGAAGAAGAAGAAGAAGAAGAAAAAGAGGAAGAAGAAGAAGAAGAAGCCTTTCTTTTTTCACATATACAGCATATACAATGAAATTCTTCCTTTGGAAAGAATTTGGAGGTTGGGGTCAGAGCACAGGGTCAGCCATGATACAGCCCTCCTGGAGCAGTGAGGGATAAGGGCCTTGCTCAAGGGCCCAATAGTGTCAGCTTGGATGTATTGTGGACCTGGGGAGTATTGGGGACTTGAGTCTCAATCCTTTGATCAACACCCCAGAGCCTTATCCACATGAGCTACCACCGCCCCAACCCTTTTCCCCCCAACTCTTATTATCCACAACCCTCGTCCTAGTGCTACTGTAAAAATAAATTCTATATTCGTTTCCTATGAATATATACATCAACAACAAAGTGAAACATCAAGCCTTGAGAAGCATGAAATCAACCTAGAAGATGATAAATTTCCTCCATGATGTCTACTGTGTACTGCTGCACTGGAGGGAAAATGTGAAGCACACCGAGACTCTAGGATCTCACCTTGCCCAGCTGCTGATGAACACTTAGGTTGTACATCATCACAATCCCATCCAGGATCTCCAGCAGGGACTTTTCTGTGATTGGCTGCTCAGGCTCTTCCAACGGTCGCCCCAGCAACAGCCCATCGTTACCATGGCTTCCCTCGACTAGAGTTGGAGGGGTGAAAGTATATAGGAGAGAGGGGGAAAAGACCTTAGGAGTTTTTAAAAAGAAAAACAGATTATCCTCCAGCAAGGTTTCAAAAAAAACGTGACACCTTTTTCTCAGGGGAAGTGGGTTTTTTTTTCTTTCGAATCCTAGCCTAGCTAATTGGTTTCCTGCTGATTTCTTTTGTAAGGCTGAAAATTGCAGCGTACTGGAGGTGGACAGGGCTTTGTGATGCCCTATGGGGACTGGGGAAAGTGGAGGGGGAGTAATGTAAGCACCAGTGACATTAAGCCTTTATTATTATGCTGTGCTATTTCATAGGAATAGACTTCTCTCAGGTGCAAAACATTCCATGCATAAAGCTCGAGAGATGACTTATGACTTATGCAGACTGGGAACAATGAACTACTAATGTGTGTCTACTGTGTTTTTTGCTTCTGTTCAAGGAAAGTTTAGACGTTTAAGCAACTTACTGTCCTCCTCTGTCCTCTGTTCCACAGGCAGAGTGCGCACTTTGACCTTTTCGGGTGGGGCCAAAGTCCGCCGTGGGGTCATGAGGCTGACTGCGGCCGTACTGAGGAAACGATTGGCTCGGCCCAGAGTAGGAGAACTCAGCCAGCTCGGCCTGGCCAAAGCTCCGCCCATCGCTGCTGCGCCAGATGGCCTCTGAACATGCACGCAAGCACAACTTTATAACAATTGGCTCCCTTCAAGATAAGCAATTATAGTCCAAGTGCTCCATTACAGGAAGAACCACAGAACAGTTTTTACCAAATTATAATTGCATGGGGTGCCAATAATTTTGCAAAAAATTGTCTGTTTTGCCGCAAACAATTGTACTTTATAAAGAAATATATATATATATATATATACATATACATATAGATATTATTATATCTTATTTCATTTTAAGCTTAATTTTTTTATACATTAATTTGGAAGGAATCTCAGGTTGCTTTACAACAATCAGAGGTACAGATGGTAAAGAGGTGTGCTTTTCAACCACAGTAAAGTTCTTTGCAGTTCCTTGGTATCAAGTCTTAATTACTTTAGAAAAGAGAAAGCCAAAAATAAAAAGAAACCACCTTCCACATACTATTCATTCATTCATTCATTCATCTTCTACCGCTTATCCGAACTACCTCGGGTCACGGGGAGCCTGTGCCTATCTCAGGCATCACTGGGCATCAAGGCAGGATACGCCATGGACGGAGTGCCAATCCATCGCAGGGCACACACACACTCTCATTCACTCACACACTCTGGACAATTTTCCAGAGATGCCAATCAACCTACCATGCATGTCTTTGGACCGGGGGAGGAAACCGGAGTACCCGGAGGAAACCCCCGAGGCACGGGGAGAACTCCACATACTAAATCCCACCAATTTAAATGTAATGATGAACAGCTAAAGAAAGATTATATACTGTGTTATTCTTTATTTAAATAGAGGAATATTGAAAAATGTATATAACAGCCTGCTGCTCTCTTTTCAGGGTGGCCACAGCAGATCCCATGGTCCTCATATTAGATTTAGCACAGGTTTTACGCCGGATGACCTTCCTGATGCAACCCTCACTTTTTATCTGGGCTCCAGACCGGCACTGAGAGTTAACGCTTCAGTGGCTGGGTTAGCTCCCTGCCCGGGAATTGAACTCAGGCCACGACAATGACCACGTAGGATCCTGCTGCTGGACCACCTGGGGTGCCTCATTATCATATAGCATAATACTACTAATAGTTTAAGAGAAACATTTGTAATTAACAGAACATAAGACAGCAAAGATAAGTAAAAGTTTAGGTCTAAAACTAAGTAATACTTTTGGAAAACATGAACAGGTAATACGTGGATCTAACACGGTAATGTTCTCTTTCTGAATAATTTGTACGTCCACAAGCATTCGCACAAGGGCAAACAGGTGACGGAGGTTTTACCTGAGCAGCTCCGCTTTCATCATCCTCGTCTAGATCGTCCATAGACACGGCCTGGATCTCAGAGGGGTCGATAATGATGTTGGCTTTAGCCGCCAGGTCATCTGGATAGAACAACACACACACACGCACACACACACACACACAGTATGACTGTTTGTTACACAGTTCTAGCTTTCCCGTGCTTCATTAGAGGAATTACTTTCTCAATGAACAGAAGGTACAGCGCTGGTCGGTCATTATGTGCTGTCCCTTTAGGAAACTTGACAAAATCGTTGCACAGCAAAACTTATAAATATCTAGATGCATAAAATTTCTAAATTCTCACATATAACACTCTCTCACTCTCTCATTCATCTTCTACCGCTTATCCGAACTACCTCGGGTCACGGGGAGCCTGTGCCTATCTCAGGCGTCATCGGGCATCAAGGCAGGATACACCCTGGACGGAGTGCCAACCCATCGCAGGGCACACACACACTCTCATTCACTCACGCAATCACACACTAGGGACAATTTTTCCAGAGATGTCAATCAACCTACCATGCATGTCTTTGGACCCGGGGAGGAAACCGGAGTACCCGGAGGAAACCCCCGAGGCATGGGGAGAACATGCAAACTCCACATACACAAGGCGGAGGCGGGAATCGAACCCCCAACTCTGGAGGTGTGAGGCGAACGTGCTAACCACTAAGCCACCGTGCCCCTCACATATAACAACCATGTATTATTCATTGTGTTTGTTTGTGTGTATGTGGAGTAAAATAAAATCAATGCTCAGCGTGTCATGCATCACAGTGTTTTTGACGAGAGCCCTGAGAAAAATTGTGCTACTTCCTTTTCAGAGATGCCTTGTTGATCGAACAGTCTAGTCATGCTCGCAGCATTAAAAATGTATATTAAGAGTAATACATGCTCCTGTCTGAACGCACACAACAATCCTGCTAAATTCATTTCAACAGCTGTATGTCTGAGAGCAACATTAATATGAAAGCCAAACAGCATTATGTAAATGTATGAAGGTTTAAGTGCAGTGCAGGTGAAAGGGGCAACTCACAGTCGTGACAATACAACACAAAACTCCTACTGAAAGTCAACAAAGTATACAAAAGAATATATATTGCAATTAGAAATTTGCTGATAATCAAACTACAATATACAATATTGGTAAGAAGGATTGTACATGTCAAAATATTACCTACAGCATTGACCCAAAGTAGCTTTAAGTAAATGGTTATGTGGGGGGTTGTGTAGTAAAACTGGATGGATGAATGGGTAGATGGGGGAATGGAAGAATGGAGAAATGAAGGAATGATGAAATGAATGAATGGAGGAACAAATGAATGGACGAAGGAAGGAAAGAAGGAAGGAAGGAACAAACAAACAAACAAAAGAAGTAAGGATGTAAGGAAGGAAGGATGGATGGATGGATGGATGGATGGATGGATGGAAGAAAGAAAGAAAATTGTGTACAATATATAAATACATATATTCAACATAAAAACATAAATAAAACATTATTTTTTTTAAAAAATTCAAAAATACAATTAAAATGAAAAATGGAAAAATTATTAAAATAAAGCAAAACAAAAGAAAAGGAAAAATACACAAATAAAAAATAGTATTTAAGACAAACAATAATAAAATAGAATGAATAAAAAGGTCCAGTCTCCAATCAACTACTTATTTCTTCCAAAACTCATCAAAACTTCAGTTGTTCCCTCAAATAAATACGTCCTTTACTGATTAGTTTCAAGGTAATTAGTGAATAAAATGAATTAAGTTAATAACAGAGATATTGGCAGTGTCTAAATGATCAATTTTATGTGTTGAAGTTGGTCAGATCTTCATCTACTAATCAAATGATTTCCTATATAAATCTGTTTGAGCTAATCTTTGTTTTCCCCCAAGCCCTTACTGTATGTACTGATAATCTTTGTTTAGCATGGACCATCTTTAAAACCTGCACACTGTCTTACTGTTGTGACCACAAACGTATAACTTGTTGTAGGTTTGACTGCTGTAACATCTGTATACTGACAAGTGCAACAATTAAAAAAGTATAAAAAAAAAAAAGATTGTAATATTATTATAGAACTTCACTAAATCACATACTTTGAGCCCAAAGTCTGTGAAACTGTGAAGTTCATTCATTTTCATGTTGTTAAATAATGCCAGATAACACAACAGGGGTTTAGCAGGAACAAAGTGGTGTCTCTTTTTCTTTTTTGAGAACAACAGCAGTTGTTTTAAAAGCACTTGCCTGCTGACTCCAGCTGTGTTCTGATTTATTTTGGTCACCAGCATATAACATTTCCTTCCTGTGCCATCACCAAACCTTTTGTGTAATATCTCATCACGGCTGATGTGGTGTGATTTGTAACCCTGCTGAAGAAAGTGAACTGGGCTAGACATGAGGAATAACGTTTAATTGACTGTACGTGGTGGACCATATAAAAAACTTCATTACACCTGAGCAAGTGACCTCTCAAAGACCTTTGCTATGGCACCCGGCAATAAATCTGTGCATGGGTAAGGGTCATAAATTGGAAGGGCATCTTTTCTTTATTGTTGGTTTGGTTTGCCAAGAACGACGGAACAACGAGGACTTGCGGGGTTGTAAATTCGACCGTGGTCAAAGAAGCCGGCCGCGTGTGCCAAGCTTATCTAGGAAGCTCTGCGATTGTCCATAAGGCTGGAGTTTATCTTGGGTTTATTTCATCGTTCACCTACAGGCTGAGAAGGGCTGAATTAAATCAAGTGATTTACAATGGGGTGAAATGGACAAACAGGATATTAAACTCAATGAAGAAAAGAAAATGGAGGTGCTCGATTCAAGCTCCAACACAAACAATTGCATGTTAGAAAAGTAATGATAAACTACGTAAGTTGAATTTGAACCCTGGACTACTTTTTATTTTGTGTCCATTTATCAACCCAAACTTTAAAACTCTTTAAAACTTAAAATATATTATAATGAGACTGGGGGGGGCATGGTGGCTTAGTGGTTAGCACGTTTGCCTCACACCTCCAGGGATGGGGGTTCGATTCCCGCCTCCACCTTGTGTGTGTGGAGTTTGCATGTTCTCCCCGTGCCTCGGGGGTTTCCTCCGGGTACTCCGGTTTCCTCCCCCGGTCCAAAGACATGCATGGTAGGTTGATTGGCATCTCTGGAAAATTGTCCGGAGTGTGTGATTGCATGAGTGAATGAGAGTGTGTGTGTGCCCTGCGATGGGTTGGCACTCCGTCCAGGGTGTATCCTGCCTTGATGCCCGATGACGCCTGAGATAGGCACAGGCTCCCCGTGACCCGAGGTAGTTCGGATAAGCGGTAGAAAATGAATGAATGAATGAATAATGAGACTGAGTGGGGGCACAGTGGCTTAGTGGTTAGCACGTTTGCCTCACACCTCCAGGGTTGGGGGTTCGATTCCCGCCTCCACCTTGTGTGTGTGGAGTTTGCATGTTCTCCCCGTGCCTCGGGGGTTTCCTCCGGGTACTCCGGTTTCCTCCCCCGGTCCAAAGACATGCATGGTAGGTTGATTGGCATCTCGGGAAAATTGTCCCTAGTGTGTGATTGCGTGAGTGAATGAGAGTGTGTGTGTGTGCCCTGCGATGGGTTGGCACTCCATCCAGGGTGTATCCTGCCTTGATGCCCGATGACGCCTGAGATAGGCACAGGCGCCCCGTGACCCGAGGTAGTTTGGATAAGCAGTAGAAAATGAATGAATGAATGATAATGAGACTGATCGAGTCCAGCGCATGCAGTCAAATCTGCAGAAGACAACAGCCATCAATAGCCATTATCGGAAAAATCTGCAACGATCATGACAACAATGGTGTCATGACAGAATCCAAGCTGGTCTATAAAACCTGTCAGAGAAAATTATTACGAGAAGATTCAGTGTGAGAAACTCTATACTTCAGTCATTTAAGAGAATAAAAAGGGCACAAGGATTTGAAGGGGGAAAAAAAAGACAGAAAGAAAGGTCAGGAGAGAAAATCCCAGACTGCCCTTAAATAAGAATCGATATCATCCCGTGGCGAGAAAGCGCAAAGTTCACGTTTCCGATGCCCTTCTCTTCAGTGTGTTAGAGAAGCTCCACATCAACTCCGAAAACCGTGATCAGAATGCAAATGTGCATTGAATCATCTTTTCTCTGTTAAAATCAGATATATGTCTCGAAAACAATGGTAACAATCACAGACATCTGAAAGAACTCAATCAGGAAACAAGAGCGGCAAATCAGCCGGCAGGAAAATCAGTTTTTTTTTTCAAAGGAGACACCAAAGAGGCATCTCATACAAGAAATCAAGAGTGTAATCAAGCCACAAAAACGGTGGATGAAATCTGATGCGCTTGCTTATGCGTGTCTTGTGCAGCCTACAAAATAAGACGTTTACTGATTGTTAATCAAAAATGCAGCAAATGTTTTGTTTGTTTTTTTAAGCTATGCAAATATGATAAAGGGTAAAAGTGTGATTATATTTCTTACGATTTTTTAATACAGAGTAGAAGTTTTCCATTTAGCTCAATTAGTTTTACATTCACTGCTTCGTTGATTGGTCAGGAAGTTGATGCGATGTGCTGTGACTGGCACTTCCTGTACATTCCCATAGATTTTTACACTATACATCATCATCATCACACATTGTATTTGAAAAAAAAAAACATAACAGGCATAACTGTATAACTACCAGAGGATACGGGTCGATATGACCCTCATGTCTTCCCTCAAGTCACAGACTAAGATTAATGATGATTTCTGTATTCCACCTTAAATAAATCCTAAGACTTGCGTTCTTGCCTTTTGTACAATCTAAAAAAAAATAATTAATAAAAAAAAATTATAAATAAAAAAACATTGAATACTGTCCTGCTTTTAACCCTAAAAAAATGTAGAACATGCCGCTTAACCTGTAAGGGGCGTTTATGATCATTTTAGTTGTTAGACTGAAAAAGACGAGTGTACTTAGGTTAAAATTTGGGGGGGACAAAAGACAGGAATCAGTACTGAAAAGTAAAAGTAATACTTTATAAACGTTATAAACGAGATCCATCCCAGTCCAAAGATCTGAGGTAAAATATGTCAGTGGAAGTAGCTGTTTTATATAAAATCAATTTTTTTGAGTATTTTAATGTTAAGACAGAAATCATTTTGGCATTTTATATTCATCTCTGTTTTTCCACTTTGTTTTATTTCCTGTGGCTGAAACTCAAATGTTATGCGCTACATAAGTAATTATGCTACACCCTAGGCAGAACGCATGAAACACAGATGTAATAATGCTTTTAAAATTAAAAGTTTCAATCAAAATGATGTAATAAAGTTGCTGCTATCCATTAAATATACATTCTTGTATTTCTAAACGTTGTAATTAGCATTGTTCATGTGGGTGTAATGTGAAGCAGCGGATAAAAGTGTAAAAAAAATGTGAATACAAATAAGTGTGTGTGTGTGTGTGTGTGTGTGTGTGTGTGTGTGTGTGTGTGTGTGTGTGTGTGTGTGTGTGTGTGTGTGTGTGTGTGTGTGTGTGTGTGTGTGTGTGTGTGTGTGTGTGTGTGTGTGTGATTGTGTGTTAAAATGCAGAAGATGCTACATGGGGTGGTTAATTCTATTAGCTGTATTGAGATACACAAAAAAATATATTTTGTTTTTGTTGTGTTTTTAGACTACATTAAATTCCTAACACTGTTTTTGCTTGAATTCCTTAAGTATCATAATTATAAGTATCATAATTATTATTTTTTATATTTTATTCATATTTATTTATGAAATATTTGTCTTTAGCTTTTTTTCCCATTTTAAATATTTATTTCTTTATTATTTTTTCATTTATTTTCTGGATTTCTTTCTAGTCTTTTTTAGCATCAGAGTTATGATATGAAAATACACTCTATAACACCCAGAGTAGCTGCTGCTCTACTTTGAAATGCCATATGCATTAAAAGTGCTAATGTTTCTGGATGCTGTTGATGGTTGTGTTGTTTTTCTGAGTAAAGCACTAATGCTGCGTTCACACCCTATCGTAATGATATGTTTTCTTATAATTATACTTCCACATCTATGGCCGAATGCTTTGTCAAGTTTTATGAAATTTGGCACAATAATAAAGCTCTCTATCGCCCCCAACAGGGCAAGTTTGTATATGTGTACTTTGTAATTATAATTGCAAAGCATTGGTTTTTTCATCCATAACATACAAATAAATTGATCATTTTTGGCATCTGGTCTTGCTCCTCACTAAAGGGTCACTAAAGTGCTTGGCCCCGTAATCGCTGCCTGCATCAAACTTAATTCATTGTTTTTAAACAAACTTGCAGAAAATTCCAGTCACAGGCTGTTCTCCATTTCCCTGCCCATAATATAACTTAAAGAACTAAATAAAATCACTGTGACTTTATATTCAGACCTCTTTGTAGTTGTTCTAACCTACTGTACCTTGAGGAATATTAAAGCCCTGAATCTGTATTTAAGCTGACGTAACCGACGTGCATCTCATCCTCATCGGTTTACAAATTTACAAGGTCACAAATCAAACCAGAGCAGCCTCACTTCCTCCCGAAGGCGGGTGAGCGAGCCCGGCTCAGATCGCCAAAACGATCAGGAGTGTTGCGTGATGCACTCGCTCTCCATTTGCTAATTAATCCACAGCTTTTCGATCCATGGTCGCTTTGCTAGAAGCGACAAGAGGATCGATAGAGAAGGAACAAAAAGTGCTGCAAAAGTTTCAGAAGAAAATGAAGGTAATGTGTGCCCGAGACTGCTTCGCTCTAGGTTATTGATGATCTGAAAAACAGAGCAAACGTGCTGAAGTGCCTCAAAACGACTGTTTCATGAACTGTCTACAACACAGACAAAAACAACGATCTTCTCTGTTACATTTTTTGTGCCATGAAACCATGGCACATGGAAATACATCCAAATTCTGCATAGTTATTATGTACCAGGTTTCCATTTCACAGTAAATCTGTGCATCTGTATTGCTATTGGCCTGTTGCAAATTTAGCTTGTTCATCACCTGCATATGTTTAATTGTTTGTTCCATACATTTTGGTCTTGTCCTGTTTAAGACACACATTCAGCATCCATAACTGAAGCGTATTCACATATCATTAGATCCTAATCCTTTAGTCTGCCTCTTTAATATAGTATCTTTGCTTATATCCAGGCCTATGCATTTCATCTTGAATTGGAAAAATGCTCTATAATTTCAGTTTAATTATAATTGTATACTGTTTTTACCAATGGAAAATGTCCCAAAGCGGTGTACAGAAATATATAAATTCAGGATATGAATTTCAAATTAACCAATTTATAGGTAATGATCGAAGGACGAAAGAAAAAAAACTCATATCTCACAAACTAATTCAGAGGAACAAGACTCATCTGTGTGACACCAGGAAAGTGTGATTATAAAGAATTTCCTCTCTATAACTGTGTACTCAAACGGTGTACTATGTTTTCTCAAAAAAGTACAGTCTTGTAAGCAGGAAATTCATTCTACTCTGAACAAGGAAGTCTAACTTGTTGAAGTTATCAAATGGTCACTGATGGAGACATGAGTGCTAAAGTGTTTGTGGCAATTGCGATCCTAAATCTATCTTCATGCTTTCTAAGTGCTTCCATCCACAATGATCTCTTGTATCTTTAGGATGTCTATGTGACCGTCCTCAGCAGCAGTGAGTGATTTCACACAAGTGGTCCACTTACTTTACAATGTCTGTTGATAAATTCTTTAGGTGTTTGGGTATTTTTACTTCATTTGTTCAGGATGTTGGTGCACTATCATTTTGTATGTACCTTTCTGTATCCATTAGAGTTTATTTACTGCTTGCAGAAAATTTTGTGCATGTTTTTTATTATTTCTTTCTTTTTTTTCTTTTTTTAGGGGACAGGTACATATTCCTGTGAACATTTTTTTACAAGGGTTTTCTATATTTAACTTGTTTCTACATGGTCAAGCTTTCAATGAATGATAAGCTGTCATTTAAAAAAAAAATACTGCACTATAAAAAAAAAAAAATAATCCAAAAAACCTACTTACTTCAATAATATCCTTCTAATTTAGGAAGGAAAAAAAGGAATTAAGAATTTCTCACTTTTATCCTATTTCCTTAAACACATGGTCATAATTTTGATATTAGAACTAATGATAGATTGTAAACTGGAACATTATACTTAATACTTAAGATACAAACACGAGCGATATATGTGCCCTCAAAGCAAAGCACAAAAAAAAAACCACATACATCATATTCTTCGGAAAAGGTTAATTTCATAAATGTGAACGCTGTTCAATGGCTTGTACGTCTCCAGTGATTTGAGAAATTAACCTTCATCTCCCTCTAGTGGTTCGTCCCCCAATAAAGCCAAGTTTCTGAAGAGAGACTAACATCCCTAGTGTTTTTTTTGCCTTTTCTAAAAGATAAAGCAGTACCACGATGGTGCAGTGTGACATTGAGGAATCAAGTCTAAGCTCCGAACCTTTTAGCGTTTTCTTGAGATGAGAGAGCAGCCCTCCGAGCCTCTGAAGGTCGAAGTAGTCCACCTTCCCATTGTAGAAGAGCTGCGGGGGGACGTAGGCGTCTAGCATGGACAACAAGAAAGGAGAAGAAAACATTACCCAAAGAGGCAATAAACAAGAAACTTCTGGATTAAATGTGGACTTTTTTTTTGCTTGGAAGATTAAAAAAGATTAAACATTTCCACAGTATAATTACATTGTGAACTGCAATCTCCTGGAGCTGTTCAATATCTCTTGCAATTTCGAAGATATAGTTTTTCTATTTATGATATTTTCCCATTTATAGCTCTTTCCTACTGATCTGACACTGGTGCTATTCTGAGGGAAAAAGCTTCATTTCATCGCCGTTATGATGCGATGTATATCCAATCAGCCAATCATGTGGCAGTGGTGCCATGAAAAAAATGATGCACATACAGTAATGCACATACAGTTAATGTTCACATCAAATATCAGAATAAGGGAAAATGGTTTTAATTATTGCATGGTTGTTGGAAACATCACATCCAACAGTCTCTAGAGTTTATGCAGAACAACACAAAAAACATCCAGGTAGGTTGTGTTGATTAGAGGAGGATGACCAGCTTCGCTTGGACTGACAGAAAAGCTACAACCACTGGTTATAACCATGCTGATCAGAAAAGCTACTCGTTAAACCTTAAGGTTATGGGCTACAATGTTCCGAGATGCTTTTCTCCTCAGAACGGTTGTAAAGATTAGTTATTTAAGTTACCTTTCAGGTGGAACCAGTCTGGACAGTGTTCTCTGAACAGCAGTTTCGGAAACATTATTGTTTCTATTGTAACAATTCAATCACAGGGATTTAATAATGATGATGATGTTGATGATGATGATGTTGATGATGATGAAGATAAAGATGGACAAGTCACATAAAAAAAAAAAATGATTATAGTGTAATTGTTGATAGGTTTTCAGTGAGGAGAAGGTGTCTCCAGTGTGAGTGTTTTCTTCTGATTGGAAAAGATGAAATAACAGAGGTTGGTGAGATGAGAAGATGAGTTGGTGAGGTGAAGTTGATTTGCATCATGAAATGCAACAATAAAGAGATGCATCAGAAACTATGATGTCACACATTAATTGGCAAATCGCTGTGGTATAATAATAAAACATTGTTACTGGAACACCAATCAAACTTGGTGTAGCAAAGCCAACATGTTTCCAAAGTGACTCTGGATGTTATCATTGGTTTTGAAAAGCATAATCCATCCATCCATGGTTGCTGTTAAAGCTACAGCATTCATTAGGAAATTTTCACGTCAGGTTGTGGAATGGTACGTATCTCAAACTTACAGAAACCTGAGTCACTTCTTAACAAAGTTTGCTGAGTTCCTCAAGCCTTACCATGTATGTCTCAGAGGAAAAATTAGTATCCAAGTAAGCACGTAAATAAGTAAGGCAGGAAGGTAGGACGCAGGTTCAGTAGATATAGCTTCAATAGGCGTCAGGTTGTATTGACCGTACGAATAGTAGCTTCCTTTCGACATCTCCGCTTTCCGCCCTCCTGTGTTTTACAGTGCTAAAACAGCAGCATAACTGAATTTGGCTTCCAACCCAACCATTACAGAAGGAGGAGGATGTGCATGTTCACCTTCGCTACTAATGGCTCCTGGCCTCTTGCGCTTTCCTTCATCCCAGTAGCTCCTGACTGCCGTTATGAGCCGATGCATGAAGCACACCATATACTCCGGAGGGCACAACACTGTCGGATTCTAATCAGAGATAAAGAAAGGTTCGTTTACTGCAACGACACACCACATCGCTGCACATGATCCATTACTCCAGTTGCTTAATCGGAGTTATAACGCTACATTTATATTTTTACGATGTTAAATATTAAAAACTTCTCAAACTGTGTATAAGCAACAGTTTGGAAGTAGTTTAGAAACATCACACACAAGCAAATCAAAAAAGTTTCACAAATCAGAATTGCAAAAAAAAAACAAAGAACTTTAAAGGTCTTGAATATTCATAGAAATCAAGGTCAGATTGTCTTAGAGAATGTTTATAGGTCACGGATAGAAGTTTGGTGCTTTACATAATTATTTAGTCCCTCTGCCTGGAACATATCCACATTGTGTAGTGTCATAGCTTGGGACTGATATGGACTTTATTTAATGTATGCCATATATATATATATATATATATATATATATATATATATATATATATATATATATATATACACAAAATCCCAAACAATAAGATGTGGAGATGCATAAGTATTGGTTCCACTGCTGTAAAACCATTCACTTAATTCTAGCTTGGAACAATGCAGTACATTTGGCAAAAAACAAGCTCGTTGCCTGTAGTAAATCACGGTGTTGGTAGCATCCTGTTGAGTATTATATTTGGCATTGTAGTTTCATCCCAGACATGCTTTGATAGCTCTGCTGTCTGCAGGATGCTCTTTGTTTGGGTATGTTTTCTAGCAAACTGTAGAACCTTCCAAAAACAGGTTTATCAACTAAGTATCTGGCTTCTGATGGAAACTTATGGGACCGGAGCTAATTTAATGATTTACATTTATTTACTTTAATTCAAAGACAATAACAGGAGTGACAGTATTTAGTTTTTGTTTGTTTGTAAATATTTCGGCAAACGCACAATTTAACATTCTAGCGTTTTTGTGCAGCTCGTGACATTTCTGATAGCATGTCTCTGCAAATAGTGTGCCTTATATATGTATGTGAATATGTATTTATATGTCTATATATGCACTGGTATTAAGTACATCAGAGCATTAGTGCATTAATATAGCTTGACAAGAAAGAAAGAAAGAAAGAAAGAAAGAAAGAAAGAAAGAAAGAAAGAAAGAAAGAAAGAAAGAAAGAAAGAAAGAAAGAAAGAAAGAAAGAAAGAAAGAAAGAAAGAAAGAAAGAAAGAAAGAAAGAAAGAAAGAAAGTGGATGGATGGATGGATGGATGGATGGATGGATGGATGGATGGATGGATGAGAAGGGAAAAAGAAAGAAAGAAAGAAGTGAAGAAGGATGGGTGAATAAAACAAAGAAAGAGCAAAAGAGGAGGGATGGATGGATGGATGGAATAAAAAAGACAGAAAAATACAAAAAACAGACAGATGATTTAAATATATAAATATGTGCCAAATCCTGTCACCATTATTGAAATTTATTTCATTTTGCAATCCCACATGAAGGAACTGAAATAATTCAGGCAAAAACTACATGGTCTGATAAACAGTGTCTAAAAAAACTCACAGTCTACCACGCCGATTTTTAATCTAAACCCCATCAGACTCTCATCAGAGTCAAAAAACTTCAGTATCTGCAGTGTACAAATGGACCAATGTTCAATTTCACCACAACACTGAGCTACACATAATCAACAAGAAACAAAATTACACAATAGTAACTTTTTTTAAAACACCCTCATCATTTTAGCGATAATGCCATGAAATGCTTCATCAGGACAGAAGCTATTCACAGAGATGGAAGTAATAACAAAAACGACAGGGTATAAAAAAAAATAATAAATAGCTTGCAATTATTTTGTCTCGTCGAAATCCACTTTGCGGTCCTAAGTCTGAGTACTATTGAAACACAATAAATGCTTCTATTAGAATTAAACTGGAGTTGAGCGAACTGTTCAGAGGCATAATGGGGTCAAGTCACATCCCTTCTGACCAAACAAAGCAGGATTATCACAAACATCATACCGAGAAATATAAGACTGTGATCACTAAAGTAGATATTACTCAGGATTTATTCCTGAATGACAAAAGTCAACGGTGTAATTTAATATTGTGTAACATCCAAAAAATATTTATTTCCTGTTATCAACGTCATTACAGCAGCTACTTACAGTCGTTCTATCACCAGATACTCAAGAAAGAAAGAACAAAAAAACGAAAGAAAGAAAGAAAGAAAGAAAGAAAGAAAGAAAGAAAGAAAGAAAGAAAGAAAGAAAGAAAGAAAGAAAGAAAGAAAGAAAGAAAGAAAGATGTGTGGGTGAATAAAACAAATAGTGAAAGAATGGATGGAAGGATGGATGGATGGATGGATGGATGGATGGATGGATGGATGGATAGATGGATGGATGGATAAATGTTGGTGGTCATTTAGATGTGGTCATTTTAAACGTGAATTAAATATATACATGAGCCACATGATATATATATAAATAATGTAATTTATCTAAATTAATTTTATTTTTTTTTTTGTGATTGCTAAATCCTGTCGCTTTGACTGTAATTTAATTCAATATGCAATCCAACATAAAAGGATTAAAGTAATTACAGACTATGTTTTTCAAATCAAACAGGTTCAAAATTTTAAAAAGATGTTAAATTTCAGAGAGGAAAACATCTACAATTAAATGTTCCAGTATTTTCTCCCAAATATGCATATCAGTGTAATAATGTCTGATATGATATAAAGTGAAAACGGTGCTCTTTTGGTTGTACAGTTCTTGTACCAGGGATTTTCTCAGAGTTCTTACCCCTCGGTTGCTTGCGTTCTCCTGCAGGAACTTGCGGAATTTGTTGAGGAAAATGTATCTCGAGGCTTCGCCCTACCGACGGAGACATGAAAACAATTAAATACAACAACAGCCAAAAAAAACAAATGTAGATATTTTATACATCACGTGTCTGTAACATTCTGATTTCAGAATGTCAGAAAGGAGTGAGATTAATAAACAAGGACAGAGATGACGATCCAAAAAAATCGTAGCCGTGGCTGCTGACGTCAGTGAAACGTGTCGTAAAAATACGGCTGCACTGCGCCGCGCTCACGTACCGTCCCTTTGTCCTTGTTATTCAGCATCAGCCTCAGGATCTGAACCTGTAGCACCTCTACCACTGTAGACGCACACACACACACACAGACAAAAAGAAAGCTGGCAATGAAAAAAATAAACAATAATCATAAATACAAATCAATTATCATCATCATAAATAATCATCATATATTTTTATTTTATTCTAAGTATGATTAATACCCTCAATCCTCTTTTTGAGCCTCTGACAGCCTCGCTCGTACGCTCGCCGCCTGAGTCGCTCCTCTGCGCTCTCATGTCTCGGGTCCGTCTCGTCCTTACCCTGTATACAGCCCGAATATTACAGGACACCAACATTTCAAGTATCTTACATTTAAACACTTTCTACCATATCTACATAAACCAACAATTCCATATTATAGAAATTTGTCACAATTTTTATGCTGTTCGTTAGAAGGTTGTGAGTTCGTGTCCCAGAACTTTAAAGACTGTTAATCTTTATCTATGATCAACTCTATAACTTGGATTGTAACTCGTTTACCTCGCTGAACATGACTTACAGCTTCATCTGTGAGTCCTTACCTCTTTGTCGAAGTGTGTTGGCCACCATGTGGTGGGAATGAGCTCCTCCAAGCCGGCCTCCTTTACCCTCAGAGGAGTCTTGATGTAGAAGAACACCACAGAGCGCAGTACGTCAAATGTAACCGTGTCAAGGAGCTTTCACGGATTATGGTAAATAAAAAAGGAGGATCTCAAGAAGCGCTACCTTCTCGTAATGTCCTTGGTTTAAAATGTAATAAATCAACTTAAAAGTTAGCTTTATTACATAAAATAACACTGAACTGAAAGTTGTCTCGTACCATACAACAGCTCTGTTGCAATCTTGATTTTGATGGGTGGAAGATGTTGATTAATTCAATAAAGCTGCAACATATTTACATTAATCTGCTCGTCCTATTGCTATACATCATCGTGTCTATGGTAACAATTCATTCACAAATTACATTTTTGGATATATATATGCATAACTATGATGTAAAAAAAAAAAATTTATTTGAAAAATTTTAATTCAAGTAATTGTTGGCAAATTGCTGTGGTATAATTGGAAAAAAACACTTCAGGATGTCCTGCTATTGTAAAATAAGCCACATCAGAGTAATAACAGTAACTCAGCCGTATGTCAGGAAGCATCACACCATCCCATCACTTTAGATTACCTTTAGTCTGTGACAGCACATCCCTAAGTGTTTTTTTATTCCTTTGATGAAAAGCATTTGAAGCCTTTAACAGATATTTTTTTTCAGCAGTTGTCATTACATTTGCTCCAAATTTCTCCAGCGTTCTACCTGCCTCATCATTATTAGCTGACTTCCTATTCCTGTTCAGTGTACTTTTTGGTGTATAATCAGAAATTATAGGGGGGGCACGGTGGCTTAGTGGTTAGCACGTTTGCCTCACACCTCCAGGGTCGGGGTTCGATTCCCGCCTCCACCTTGTGTGTGTGGAGTTTGCATGTTCTCCCTGTGCCTCGGGGGTTTCCTCCGGGTACTCCGGTTTCCTCCCCCGGTCCAAAGACATGCATGGTAGGTTGATTGGCATCTCTGGAAAATTGTCCCTAGTGTGTGACTGTGTGAGTGAATGAGAGTGTGTGTGTGCCCTGCGATTTGTTGGCACTCCGTCCAGGGTGTATCCTGCCTTGATGCCCGATGACGCCTGAGATAGGCACAGGCTCCCCGTGACCCGAGGTACTTCGGATAAGCGGTAGAAAATGAATGAATGAATGAATTAGAAATTATTACAAATAATGTATTTTCGGATCCAGGAAGGATATAAAACGTTGTTCAGGAGGTACTTTCTAGACTTTTCATGGCGTAAAATAGCAGATGTCAAGCGCAGATAGTGAATCTAGAAGAAATCATAATAAAAATACTTTAGTATTAAGTCCATAAATTCTGACTCAATCGACTTTAACTGGCATGGAGCAGGATTATTAGATTCAGATTATTTTCTTTTCTATTGTATTAGATAAAATCTGACCAAAAATCTAAACAGAAATGTACATTATAGAACTGTATTTCTGATAATGTTTGAAAATGATGGATTATTGTATCAATATTTATATTAACTGAATAATCTGACTCTTTGCTGGTTTCAGTGATAAAAGATTTATAAGACAATGCATTTGAGTGATTTGAAGCAAGGCAAAACGGAGCAAAGCAAAGCGAAACAAAGCAAAACAAATTAATGCAATATAAAGCAAAGCAAAGCAAAGCAAAGCAAAGTGAAACAAAATAAGGTAAAGCAAAACAAAAAATAAGCAAGGCAAAGCAAAAGCACAAAACAAAACAAAGCAAAAAAAAAAGCCAAAGAAAAAAAAGCAAAATGAAGCAAAAATAAAAAATAAAACAAGATCAAAGCATGTAAAAAAACATTTTGATCCATTTTAAGACTGATCAATTTTGCCTGTCACTAATACACAACCTTCAACTTCCTGAACATTTGTTAATGGAAAAAGATAAAACTGCCTCAAATCCTAAAAGGATAAAACTGCCTAAAATCAACAGAGAAATAATCCACCTTCTATAGTGTACTGTACTGCTCCCATTAACAATTCTTACTGGCCTCTGTGTCTTACCTGGAAGCACAGGTCAGGGATGATGGGTGAGAATCGGTACGCCCTGAGCAATGACATCATCAGCTGCTTCAGGCACTCGTTCACCTCAAAGTCCTGTCGGAGGAATGAAACCACAAAGAAAACGCAAAAAGCCGACATGAATGAAGATGTGTACGTATGATTGTTCACAGATTCATATTTACATCTGCTTGTTTTTACACGATTATATTCTTATTATTTTAAATGATGTGATGCTCCTAGACTATCTAGTCACAGTGTACAGACACAAAGTTCATTACCTCCATGAGGAGCCAGAAGAGATCGAGCAGCTGCTGGATTAAAGGATGTTCATCAACGGAGCCTCCGCCCTCCAGGATACCAAGCAGGAAACTCATCAGGACATCTTCTACCAGGTACACTTTACACTGTGGGATGTTTACACACACATTAAGCACTCTGTCTGAGCCATCAAGTATGAGTTCTACATGTATGTGTTGAGAGACACGCTACACTAACCATAAGAGGAGCGAAATAATTGAAGATATGTGCCAGTGCGACCAGGACGGTGGGCTCTCCTTGAAGCTGCCAGGTTGCAACATCCCTGTCGATGATCTTCTCATCCTTAAATAAATAAATAAATAAATCTTTTGATATTAAAAAATGAAGCCTTCACAGAACAGTCTATTATACTTAAACTAATATTCTGTTCACATTTAAAAGATGTGGATTTAAAAGAAACAAACCAAGTAAATTCTCTATGACTCTCTTCAAACCCTCTGTGTCTTCTCTGTGCCTTGTGACATTTAATTAAATAACCTTGAGCGGAAAAAATTAAATACCATATATAATACCAAACTTTTTCCATTTTTCCTTTACATCTCTGATGTAAACCGGAATGCATTTAATTTCAGAGAATTTCCATCTATCCATCAATCCATTTTTGTACCACTTATCCCAAACATGGTCTCAGGAAGCCTATCCCAGAGGACTTGGGGCACAAGGTGGAGGACACCCTGGATGATGTGCCATCGTGTCTTTGGACTGGGGAAGAAAACTTGAGGAAAGCCACTGAAGCACAGGAAGAACAGGCAAATAGGGTGGAGCCGGGACTCTAAAGTCCAACCCTAGTGTTGAATGTGCTAACCATTAAGCCACCGTACACCGTGAACTGCTGTAAATTGCTGTAAATTATTCATGTTCTTCTATTGGAAAGACATTGGGATTGCACTTGATCAGTTGTACCTGTGTGTCAATACCAGTAGACATCACGTTCTTAATGTACACCAGCAGCCTCTTGGCTTTGATGAGATCTGCAGTTGGAGGGTCCTGAAGCGGATGGTAGCCTTCCACAGGATATGTGAAGAAGCAGAAGGTTAAGGAAGCTCCTCTTAAAGCTACACAGTTTACAGACACAGAGATGAACAGGTGAGGGTAAAAGACTTTGCTCAAGAGGTCAATAATTTGAACTTTCAATCTACTGTGTACTGAGATCCTCTAAGGTAACAAAATAATAACACCAGACAACAAACAGGGAGAAGCAAAAAGGATATCTGAATGGGCGGCTGCCGAAGTTAAAGGCCACAGACTCTTTAAAAGAAAGACTTATTGCGGGGAAGTAGGCGATCCCTGGACCCATCTTGATGTTACTGAAAGCTATACCTAGGGACTGTCCATTCCTGAGAAATAAAACACCACAAGCATGAAAACAGACCCATGGAACTAAACAAACAGTCAATACGTTCCAAGTGGGCTGGAGGACATGACAATATCAATATCATAATAAATTATATCGCAGTATATTTCAGTGAAATATTGTAGACATTTATGTAATTGTGTATATGTGTATATATATAGTGTGTATATAAAGAATGCTTACAAAACAAAAAATAAACGTGTCCTAAATTTGTTTATTAATAAACAAACATCAATATTATTTTGTACCATTTTAATTACATTTTAATTTCTGATATTCGCAAGCAAACCTTTATTTAAAGGATACGTATTTCTTTATTTAGGTTTTCAAGAATCATAACGCAATATTTCTGTCAGTTCATTTCATCCGCCTGAATATTCAAATGTATTAAAAGGATTCAAAACCAATCAACTTACAACACTATAATTTTTATTTTGAATAAACAGGAAAAAGAGTTTTATTCCTATTTTATTCAGTGTGATATTTAATAATTAATTGTTTTAATAAATATAAAACAAATGACAATAAATATAAATACAGTACTAAAAATTTATAATACAAATAAATTAATAATAATATGGAATATGAATTAATATTAAAATTCCATATTTCAATGTAAAAAATGAATGGTCATTTACATAAAATTAAAATATATTTAAATATTGGATGTAAATATTTTTTATATTTTTGGATGTAAATGATATTGTGTATTAAATAATAAATACTAATGTTTGGAACGCCCTAGCTCCACCCACTTTACTACAGGCTAATTTTCTTTTCTTTTCTTTTCTTTTTTTGCCTTTTGTGGAAAAGTCGTGATTACAGTGAAATGTAGAGAATTAATTCACTTACAGACAAAAAGTAATTGTTCCTTCATCGAGGTCTATCATGCAGCTAACGATGTCCCCTGCAGCCCATGACTGGAGGAAAAAAAACATTTCACAGAGAAGTTTAATAAACATAAAGATGTCCAGTAGGACGTTATGGAGAAACAGCATGTAACCAAGTCCAGGAAGCAGTGTGTGTTCTCACTTTGCCGTAATTGGTGGTTGTCACGTTCCATTTTCTGACTCGATTACCATCGTACGCATACGAGTCCGGAGTATCTCCAACTCCCTCCTAAATGAAGAGGTTAGTCGTACACATGAGATGAGACTGTGAGATCAACATAAAGAGAAACAGATAAAGAAACCTACACTGAACCTTCAATGATAAAATTACCATCATTGTATTATAATTACTGTGTGATACATTTAAAATAATAAAAACAAAAATCAAAGAAAAAAACAAAAGGACAAAACGGGTCCTGGAGGAAAAAAAATCACTGATGTTATTCCAGATGTTGCACATGTGTAAGCAGAGTGTACTGTATGTCTATTATCACCACTCATTTGATGCCAAGTAACACCAGCTGACCTGGCATCAGCAACATCGCATCTGCTCAAACATGTCGAAAAACATGATAATGTAAGGTCTGGAAAAATACATCTCACGCACACATGAGGCTCTGTACCAGTGAATTCAGAGGAAATAAAAAAGTGTGCAGATATTTAACATAAAATAGTGTCCTAAAACCTAAATCCAAAAACTGTCTATAAATAAATAAATAAATAAATAAATAAATAAATAAATAAATAAATATTAAAAATAAGAAATAATACTTTAAAAAAATTTAAATGTTTAATTATTTTTGCTTTTTTTGGAAAATTAATTTATTCTTTTTTTAAAATTTTTTTTATATACTGTTTTTATTCAGATTTTTTTTTTAAGCAAACCATTGGAGAAATTAAACAAAATAGTGTCTTTCGCTTGTTAGCTTCTTGTATATTTTATGTATTATGAATAGAATAATTAATTAATTAATATCATTTTTTATTATTGTTATTTATTATGTCTTTATTGATATTTGGATTTATTTTTGCTTGTTTAAGTTTGAAAAATTATATACATTACAGAGTTACACATTATACGCAATAATGCCTTACCTATTAAAGGCACTTGGAAATTAAGTCAACAGATTAGTAACAATTGTAACATTAATATATGTAGGTTTTTGAATAAGTTAACACATACAGTATTATCGCAAATAAAATCTCTATTTCCGACTGGATGTCAGTTGTTTTCTGCAGAACATGAAAAGTTCTTATGGACAATGTACCAGATGATACAGATGTGCTTGGCCACAGATGAAACAAAGATATTAAAAGTTTTGGTCCTTTTTGATTTTTTGTTTGTTTGCAGGTTTACATAATACTTTCTTCTCTTTTCAGGCATTTTTCTTTTTTTCTGCTTTTCTTTTTTTCTAGGTTTAATTCTCCTCCATTTTGTCCTTCTCTTTTATGTCTCTCTCTATTATCTCCTTATTGTCCTCTGAAGACTGGAGGGTGTATTTTATAGGTGTCTATCTGTTTTTATATATGCCATCCTAACACAGGACACAATCTCACACGCACACGCACACGCACACACACACACACACACACACACACACACACACACACACACACACACACACACACACCTCCTGGTTGAATCTGCAGTTCAGTGTGCACCATCCAATCTGCATCAAACCTTGTGATGAGATCAGGACCTCGTACATCCATTTCCCTGAAAGTGAACACAAAGATTTAAACCCACGCAACACGTTACAATGGCGCTTCAAGGAACCATATACTCTACTACAGAAGCAAAGCTTTACACAACGGTGGTCAAAGCTAGTGCAGTAAGTTAGGATTACCTTTGAATACACAGGTTGTAGCCCTTATGGAACTGAAATTGCTATGGCCAATGACCTGAGTAAAAAAAAAAAAAAAGGATTGTTATAATGGTATCGATAAAATATCACTTTCCTAGTACATTGTTCAGCTCTAACTATAAACCTGAGACAAAGAAATGATTCTTACTCCTAATAGATCATCATCTACAAATAAAAGGCCTTCGAAACCACTGGTGTGGTCAAGGACAACGGTAGAAGGTCCGAGTCGTCCTTCTGTGTGATCTGTATACAATAAGATGGTGTATATACGTCAAGTACAAATGCAAATGAGTAAAAACAACAACAACAACAACAATAATAATAATAATAATAATAATAATAATAATAATAATAATAAATCGTAATCAGATGCTATATAAGTAGAAGTAGCTAACGTTTCCAACTTAGCCCAAAACGTGTAATATTAATATCCCAGTACAGATCATTCTTTCATTCATAAGCGTAACAGGAAGACTATACTGACTTGATTTGGTGTTTCAAAAATAAATCTCTATCTAAGCACACTAGAGATAAGAATTTACTGATGTACGGCTATTGTGTAAAATACACACAGGAAGTGACTCAGTCTGACCTGGACTGTCCTCAGCAGGCTCGTCCTCACACAGCAGTTTCTCCAGGTGAGCGCCGAGGTCCTGGAACGTCAAGGGTTTTCTGAAAAAAGATAAGAAAAGTCATCAAGATCGTTCCTACGCTCAGTGGATGTTTATAGATTATAATCTGTAGCTAAAAGAATCGGCCCGATACAATGCTATGATATCCGTGCTATTATATATTACCCAACAATACGCTTAATTATTTTTACAGAACATAAGAAACATAATACAAAAATTAATATAACAATTCTAAATTGTGTCATTTATTTATCCTCTCAGGGAGTTTTTCCCTTGCCACAGTGTAGTATTTTTATTTTATTTGAAATTAATTATTTCTAAATTAATTTTAAACTTTATTTGTATGTATTCAGGGGTGCACGGTGGCTTGGTGGTTAGCACGTTCGCCTCACACCTCCAGGGTCGGGGTTCGATTCCCGCCTCCACCTTGTGTGTGTGGAGTTTGCATGTTCTCCCCGTGCCTCGGGGGTTTCCTCCAGGTACTCCGGTTTCCTCCCCATGTCCAAAGACATGCATGGTAGGTTGATTGGCATATCTGGAAAATTGTCCGTAGTGTGTGATTGTGTGAGTGAATGAGAGTGTGTGTGTGTGTGTGTGTGTGCCCTGTGATGGGTTGGCACTCCGTCCAGGGTGTATCCTGCCTTGATGCCCGATGACGCCTGAGATAGGCACAGGCTCCCCGTGACCCGAGGTAGCTCGGATAAGCGGTAGAAGATGAATGAATGTATGTATTCATTTATTTCTTTTTATTCTTTTTTTTATGATTCTTATTATATATATTTATTACTTTTTTCTTTTCTGTTTCTATTCTTTTGTAAAGCTGCTGTGAATTGTTAAGGCGCTATACAAATAAAATGAATTTGAATTTGTTGCCGGATCAGCCAGAGCGACTTCACACAGCGACTACATGTCTATTTCTGACAGTCAGTTTTCTCCAAAAGATCCCATCATGCTCTATCTATAGAGCCGCAACTGGTAACCCGAGCCCTGCGCTGGACCCTGAACAAGACCCCCTGCGCCATTTACATTCTACCACCTGCCATGCCTCTGAAGAGCTGAAGCGTACAAAATAAAATCAGTTAAGGTTCATATTAATGAATTTCCTTCTATGTAAATTTACAGAATTTCCAGACGAGATTTTATTAAATACCAAATTTCTTGTTTAAAGGCTCAAGATGCAAACTTGTTCATATCCAGCTTGATTAGTGAAACTCAGTACGAGCCAGAACCTCCAGGAGATCACAAGTTTATGATCTAAGAAATTAACACTTAATCAATCAAATTCCACGATAGACGTAGAAAATTAAGATTTTTCAAAATTGAAGCATATTTTCCACAGATTTCATCGAAGACACGTTGTATGACATCACACATTTAAAGCTCTCATCCATTCCATATATATATATATATATATATATATATATATATATATATATATATATATATATATATATATATATATATATATGTATGTATATGTATATGTATATATACATATATATGTGTGTGTGTGTGTGTGTGTGCGTCTGATAGGTGAAAAACTATAAAAATTAAAAACTATTTTGGCCACAACAATCTCCAAAAATCTCTTCTTAATCCTGGAGGGATCAATATGCAAATTTATACAAACTCATCAACATTTGCTCCTACATAAATATTTATGAATAAATTTCTTCATATTCAGTCTGATAAATCAGGCCAATTTAAGACTTTTAAACTCTAAATGAATAAATGAACGGGTTGTTTTACTACGTGTGCTCTCCCACCAAGAAATGTTTCAGTAATATGAGCTTTAGATGGTAGCTTAGTGATTAAGGTGTTGGACTACATGGTGTAAGTTAGAAGCCCTGTCATGTTCTTCCTCATCCTCTATACCTGCTCTTATATACTCTTCTCTTCCAATTAAAACTTCTTTATATGTTAAAAATTCTGTTGTGTTTAATACTCTAAAGATTTGGTATCAATTTAGGAAACGTTTCAAGTTTGTAACTGCTTCTCCTTTAGGTCCGTCATCTTTTTCCCCCTTCATGTTTGGATTCTTTTTTCTCAGTGTGCTATAGCAAAGGTATACACTGTTTTCTTGACTTTCACACAGAGGGATTTTTTT
The DNA here is from genome assembly GCF_030014155.1 of Tachysurus vachellii. NCBI lineage: Eukaryota > Metazoa > Chordata > Actinopteri > Siluriformes > Bagridae > Tachysurus > Tachysurus vachellii. The sequence goes on along the minus strand of NC_083481.1, from coordinate 5,460,043 downwards.
AACAGTTTTGCTAATTTGTCATCATTGTATGGGCTACCTGCCAGCCACCTCTTTAGATATTTTCAAGTTAGGCATTTTGTTCAAAAAGGTTTTCTTGGGTTTTCCTGGCTTTCCCTCAGCGCCACCTCTCCAACAATGGGAAGGGTTGCTTACGTATAAATCACAAGGAAAAGGTGCTGTCTCTGAGATTTATAAACATATTCTGGATTTCTGTGACCAATCTACCTCCAAAACAAAGGCTGCTTGGGAGGGCGAACTGGGATTTCAGCTTGGGGGCGGGTGGTGGGATGGTGTTGTAAACGGCTTTGGTAATGTCTCATGTGCTCATCTCGCACTCATGCAGTTTAAGGTCATTTATAGGGTGCATTTTTCTAAATATAGATTGTCTCAAATTTACCCAGATGTCGAGCACAAATGTGACAGATGCTCTAGCGCACAATGCCACCTGAGTCACGTTTTTTTTCTGTCCATGACTATATAATTATTGGTCGGATTATTTCAGTACAATGTCCATTATTCTGGGAGTACATTTGCAACCCTGCCCATTGATTGCTATATTTGGACTTCCAGATGAAGCATCTCAGTTAAACTCTATGCAAAAAGAAGTTATTAGCTTTACATCATTGTTGGCCAGATGTCACCTTCTTCTTCAGTGGAAGTCCTCAGTCCCACCATCTCGCTCACAATGGCTAAAGGATACAGCGTTTTTTATTAGGCTTGAGAAAATTAAATATACGATAAGAGGTAATACCTCCAGGTTTTTTCATAAATGGCAACCATTTATCTCATATTTCATAGGCCTTCAGGTTTTGCAAAATTAAAATTATTGGTACTCAATAATTAAAAAGGGCCAGGACCCAAGGTGAGTGGGTGGTGGGTGGTTTGTTTTCTGATTTTCCTTTTTTACTTCCTTTTTATTATTGTTAATCTTGTAATTCTTTTACTTTACTCCTTTTTCATGTAAAACCAAAATGGTATTCTGTAATGTTACTTGATTTTGTTTGGAATAAAAAGATTTCGCAAAAAAAAAAAAAAAAAAAAAAAAAAGGTGTTGGACTAATGATCAGAAGGTCATGAGTTTGAATCCCAGGTCCTCCAAGCTGCCACTGATGGGCCCCTGAACAAGGCCCTTATCCCTCAGTTTCTCAACTTGTATAAAATGAGATACAATCGTAAGTCGCTATGGATAACGCCGTCTGGCAAATGCTGTAAATGTAAATGTAAAAACATAGACCAGAATTCTGAAGCCAACTTTTTTAACCTGTAGGTTGCTGATGCTGGAGCCTGTTTAGTGGAGGCAGGAAAGACACGGTGCAGGTAGTCGCTCAACAACTTCTCATTCACAATACCTAGAAACCCAAGAAACCAAGCACAAATTAACTGTAGTCATCATGTTAAGGCAGGACTCCACGGATGAGGAATTTGTAACGTTAAAACATTTCCAAAAAAATATATATATATATATATTACATTTATTTATTTATATAAGGTTTTGTCTGATTAAAATATATCATTTGCATATTTTATAAAAGCATGTGCAGATATTAGTAAAATAAACTCTAAAGAAGAAATGGGTTTTAACCGGATGGCACACGGACACTAAATAAGTTTTTAAATTTTGCTGCAGTGTTGGAAAGTTAGGAAAAAGCTTCATAAAGATAGATTTTCTTTCATGTTTATCTCATCCTGAGACATTTATTGGTGTGTTTTTACACTATTTGCTTAAATTTTATCATGTATTAAGAAAATTTCAAGACTTTAACACAATCTTCTGTTTTTTTTACAGGGAATTACAGGGAAATTTAAAAATCTATTGTTTGTAGTAATCACATATGCAGTAGAAATTATTTTTAACAGTCTTGGAGTATTCCTTTAATCACTGTCTAAGCCTGATCCTAATCTTACTAAATGTCACAATATTTTTTTATACTACGATACCATTGTGTTAAGTCTAATTAAGTATATTCTCAGTACATCAATTTTTAAAAAAGTATGATGGTATACTATTACTAGATCCTACAACAATTCATTATACAGAGTGAATCGTTCTTACCTGCAGATTTGGGTTTGTCTGCGTCTGATGCCAGGCGATAATTTCGTCGGGTCAGGGCTGTACCACCCCCCTTTGAACTCATACTGCCACTTTAAAATAGTCCTCAGTTCTGATACACACACGCACACACCAGAAAAATCAAAACAAACGATAACTATTCCTCTACAGAGCAATCAGATTTGTATCTGATACTGATTTATAACATTGTTATAACATTGTAATGCTCAGTATTATCATGCAACAAAATGCTTAAAGACTTGAAAGAGATATTTTTCTTGATTATATTGATTATGATACAAGTCACCAATCACGTCATGCACGTGAATTATTTATAAGCACTTTCTTTGCACAAAGACTGACCAACTCCATGCGTCAGTCAATCCTGAAAGCAGTTTCGGACTCAGTTAACAAATCAGATCTCCCAATATTTTTCCTGATTTAAAAACATGTTGCATGGCTACTGGTGCTGAAAACAGTTCTCTGAGTAAACTTACCATATCCATGAGACATTTCAATCTCATCTAAATTAAATTCAACATAGAAATTAGAGATAAAACCTTATTTCGTGTACAGTTCTTACCAAAACAAATAGTTTTGTTATTAATAACATTAAATGAGGTAAATACATTAAAACTGTAGGAAAAAGTGTATTTTGTGTTATTTTTAACAAGTAATAAATTGTTTGCATTTAAATTTTAACTGAATTATTCCTTTTATAAATTACCACCATATAAATCACACATTTCTAAAAGCAAAAAAAAACAGCTGTAATACATCCCCCAGCAAAAAGCTTGAACATTATTCTCAGTATATAACAATATAAAATAACAGTAAAACAACATACTGATGTTGCTATGACCAAAATTAATGAACATTATATTTACTTCAGCCTTCAGATCTTTTCAACAATCCATTGTCGTTTCCTGAAATTGCTCCGATCACTATTAAATCTTACATTCAACACAAAAACATGTTTACGTTCTGTTTACATGTGTTGTTGCCAAATCAATATCAGTCGACACTCGCTGTATTTCTCCTACCCGCATTCCGACACCTGCGCAATGACTGGCTACTCACATCCCGCCCTCTGCGTCCTGATTGGATAGCGTTGTAAAAATCCAAGCATAATTGAGTGGAAAAATGTACCAGCCAATCACAACGCAGGAGGCGGGGTTACTCCAAAACGATTGGGAAAACAAATCACAAAAGATAGCTCGAGTAGAAAAGCTTAAGTAATCCACACAGTTCCTGCACGTTAAACATAGCAACAGCTACTGTAGTGAGATTGTGCACGAATCGGATAATGCAGTTTAATTAAAATATAAGCAAATTAAACAATAATATCGAGCTCGCGCATGCATCAGTACAGGGCTAACATTATTTGACAGTGACAGCAGAAGCTCTGCTCAGTTGCACTTACATATTAAAGCAGAAATAAATACACAGACCTAACAGAGCTGAAATTGGTGTTAATTACCCACAAATAAATGCTGTGCTTGTTACCTGTTTTGGTTACAGGACTTCCCTTCTTTAAATTTTGCCAAGAGTAGCTTTCACTGCTGGATAAACGAGTCCAAACTACGGCGAGCTGACAGAGTCAAAAAGCGTCCTTAGAAATGCCGAATTTCAAATCGCGCTTAGAAATCTATTATGAGAAATTATGAGAAATCCATTATTCTGTGTTAACCTTTTTTAGTTTAAACTTACACTTTCCTACATGCCGATCGACCACCAGCTGATATCGATGCAGTCGGATTTTTATCCCTCACTTTCTCTATCTCTATCTCTACCTAAAGACAGCAATGCAGCAGCACTTTAGTGATTTGAGTCTCTCTCACCTATCTATTTTTCAGTGAAGTTCAGAATTATATCACAATGAGAAGTTCCACTGTGAATAGGGATGACATTGATGCGAATACTGAAAGAAAAACCAGTTAAAATGATGCTGAATGTGATGTTGATGGTAATAAAATGAAACGTCTGGAAGTTTAACTGTTCGAGTAAAGTGTATGAGCAACACACTGAATGCGGATCACATTCACATTCAGCATCATTTTAACTGGTTTTTCTTTCTGCATTCGCATCAACGTCATCCCTATTCACAGTGGAACTTCTCATTGTGATATAATTCTGAACTTCACTGAAAAATAAAGACTGAGAAAAGCAGCTCTTTCGTTTTTAGGCACTATCAGAGATGCCCATGTTATAATGAATACACCAGTCACTACGTTAGAAATGTTCCTGTGAAATCGGTGCAGTGAATTAAATTAGCAGTGATTACTAAACACACCATAAATATTTAAATAAGCATATTTAAAGTATTTCTGGGAAGAGGTGGGAGTAAGTCACACATGTGCAAGTCACAAGTAAGTCTCAAGTCATGAATGTCAAGTCAAAGTCAAGTCGAGTCTTTTTTTAATATTTGTCAAGCAAGTCTCAAGTCTCAAATTTGCGACTTAAGTCTGACTCAAGTGAAGTCGAGTCCCCCATCTCTGAATCATTTAACTCAAGTCCGAGTCATGTCTCAAGTCATGAATGTCAAGTCAAAGTCAAGTCTTTTTTAATATTTGTCAAGCAAGTCTCAAGTCTCAAATTGCAACTTAAGTCTGACTCGAGTCAAGTCATATGTGTCGAGTCATACCCCATCTCTGTTTCTGGGTGGCGTTATCCTTTAATAGGAAATATTTAAAAGTGCAATTCAAACCAATTGTTTATTTAAATTATTGTTGCATGGTAATAAAATATGTAATGTAAGGATTTCAAATGAGAAATCACATCAGATTGGGTAAAAACTCCAGGATGGGTTTAAGTGCACATAAATATAATATTAAATACAATTAAATTAATTAAAAAAATAAATAAATAAAATTAACATTAAATTAACTACTGGGGAAAAAAGGGTGTATAGTAATAAGAAAGGTTGTGATTAATTTAAGCTTTTTTTTCTTGATTTTTTTTTTTTTGCTTTCATTTTCAAACATATTATTGTTTATGCAAGTCAAAGAAAAAAAGTACACTGACGATGCTGAAAATAAAATGTCGTTTAATCCACAGTTTGTAAGATGCCGACACTTTGGATGATAAAATATATTTTATTTTCCTGTTTTCAAAACAGTCATTAAAAAGCATTTTGTTGACTTAAAAATATTTGCTTACAACAGATTCACATGTCGATAATCACAATAATCGAGTAAATGTGGTCTGTAGCAATTTAAAGTGGTTAAAAACATTTCAGTCTGTGGGGGATTACTGACATGTCACAGCTCTTTTTTTAATGCTGTAAGTCTGCTTTCAGAAAAGCTGCTCTCTTGGAAACTCCTTCGGGTCCATATTTCTCGCCAAGCCTCTCAGACTCGAGTGAATCGGCTGAAAGTAGCATTTCGTCATCGTGCCGAGTCCAGATGGGACCATGAACTTCAGGATCGTAACCTTCACGTAAAAACGACAGAGCCATAATGACATCACCGCTGGCTTTTAAGAGCGCCTTCATGACATCAACCAAGTCTTTCTTAGATTCCTGCATCAACCTAACTACCTGTTGTTTTGTCTCTAACAGGCTCTGAGAGGACTGATCTTCCTCAGATGGCTGGCTGAGCTCCTCCTGGGACTCCTGCTGAAAGAGGAACATGTGAGCATTGGACATGATGGATAGAGCATCACTGCTGGGACCAGCGTCATCGTCCTCTGACTCTGGGGTTCTCCTGTGGATTTGTGCAGCCGGTGCAGGCTCTTCTGCCTCTTTAGGATGCTCGGGATTTGCTTCCTGTTCCCTTACAGCTCTTTCACGTGCTGCCATGATCTGAGATTCATCAGTATCTGAGGCATTAATGACTGAATCCTGACTCAGAGGCCGGCCTTCCTGACTGCCATCGACCTGAAAAAGGAAAAAAGTTAAGTCTGTGCATACAGGACAGCGCGAGAATATCTCAGAACTAGAAATGATCAGCAAGGAAGACTGATGGAAAAGAAAAGCCAAGACTTCTAGATAATGAATAAGCTAGTTTACAAGCTGTGATATCTGCAAAAGGGAGTTTTAATAAGTTCTGGTCTATTATAGTGTCCATACTCATACCACAAATTCCAGTTTTCTATTTTGTACGTTCATCATATAGAAAAAGTAACGGTGTCCTGGTGGTCCAGAGTCTGGATCCCGCACTCTCATTGCCGTAGGGAATCGAACCCAGGCCGCAGCAATGAGAGTGTGGGATTAACAAGGTTAACAAAGTAAAGTAAAGGTATTGAATTGATTCGGTATGACCTTTTAAAACAGGGAGTGATTCATTTTCATTACAATCAACACAATTTTGACTTAGACTCTAAACAAACTTAAAGGCAGATTAGTTATCTCCACATGTCAGAAGGATGAAAGCTTTAATACGGCGGTTTCTGAAGACGAGAATGTGTTCAGCTTCAGCTCACGGGTGTTTTAGGCTTTTTTTTTCGACGCTGAACGAGAGGGTTGCATCAGAAAAGGCATCCAGTGTAAAACCTGCACCAGGTCGAACCTGCAGACCAGGTGACCCGCTGTGGCGACCTCGAACAGCCGAAAAGAACATCATCAAATAGAAAGTAACTATGTATTAACATTTGCAAAGAATTTATTATCAGTCCCTTCAGTATTTCTCCAGGTATTTTTTTTGTGATTGCTGCAGCCAAAAATGCTTGATTTTGATGTTTATTTTTTTTTTCCAAAGAATTGCATGAACAGCATTCTTCCTTTAAACTCCTACCAGTGAAGACACGAATGTAACGACTTTCTATAATAGCTGTCCTTATGCTCAACACAATTGAATGGAAGAGGGCTTTGTCTTAATGTATAACACCAAGTCCTGGCCTGGAGAAAATCTGTAATAATCTGTAATAAAACTGTAAGCATCTCCAAATAGTTTGCTAGATTTTGCAATAATTTCTGCAATCGCAAAATCACAAAATCCTGGAGGGTCTGATTTAATAGTTGGTCTTATTATTTTATTTAAAAAATCACCAACGTTTGTGAGGGGTGACAAAACCTTTCGATGCAACTGTAACTGTATGTAAAATTGTTAACAAATGTTATAGATTTTTTTAAAAACAGAATTAAGGATTGTACCACTTGAGAGTCTTCAAATTCTCTGGCAGCTTTCTGGAGTATGCTGAACGCAGAGGGTTTTTCAGGTGTGTGACTGTTTTGCTTCTCTCTGGGAGGTGACGACTGATCATTTGGTCCTGAATGGAAAAAAAAATAATAATAAAAAAAAAATAAATAATGTGATACCAGCATGAATAAATATAATGGGTAAAAATAAGCTCCAGACTGTGTAAAGAACAGAAAACTGCCGAGGTTGTTAATGTAACAGGAAAAAATGCTTCTATTAACCTTTCAGGCTTTATGTACAGACGACGGGTAAAAATAAGTCACTCTTCGCTCTGACCTACCAAGGTATCCTTCAAGACTATTGGTTGGATTAATTTTGGAAGACTTCTTAAAATCTTCTTGAAAAATCTGTGTTCGAACGTTGCACTGCCGTCTTTTATGAATTCATTTTAGGAATAATATTTTCCACCTATAATATTAATCGGAATGTCAGAGTAAATCTTTACCGGATGTCGTGTTCTCTACTAGTGTGTCCGTGTCCATTCTGGCTCTTTTTGGTGAGACTTCAGGCTTCTCACTGTCACACTGTTGCTGTTCTTCTGACTCATCAACATCAGTCTCTTTCCTTATTTCTGAGTCAGGTTCCTGAGGTCTTTCTTCAGGTGAAGTTTGGAGCTCTGGTTGTTCTGATTCTCCTTCCTCATGCTCATTGCTTGATTGTGTGGCATCTGAATCAGAAGACAAAACTAACGCTGCTTTCTTTTTGGGTGTCTTCTTTGGTGTAAGCTGAGAGGAATTATCCTGAGGAGAGGGGCTCTCTTTCAGTGGCCTAACTTTCTTTTTTCTCTCAGGGGTTTTCTCTTGCAGCTTATGCTGCAGGTGCTTTAAAAACCGGTCCTTCATGGACTGCCAGCTATGATTGGTGATGTGCTGATGCTCCATTTGCTGCCAGATCCGGTTGCCTTTTACTTCTTTCTGATGCTTGGCGATGTAATTTAAGATGGCCGTGTCATCTTCAAGCGAGTATCCCAGACGTCCCTTAGCATGCCGTTTCCGTGACGCGGCCCTTGTCTGGACAGGCTGTAAACTGTTAAACCTGTAGCTTTCTATGTCTAACTGCTGGTTCTGTGCCACACAGTCATGAACGTACTGAGTGGAGATGTAAAAATGTCCAGCAGCTCCTACAGCAGCAGTGATGTCACTGGGATCCGCTAACAAAATGGCGTTGGGCTCCTGAGTCCGACAGACGACTCCTCCGCCGTTCGATATTAAAGGCTGAAGCTGCACTTTGGTGGGACCGGGCCTTATAAAGAAGCGCATAGGTTCACCTTTAACATTCAGGAATAAGACTGCTGATGTGGCAGAAGATTCATTTTTAATAACCGACATCGTTCACTTCAGACCTGAAAAATAAAAAATTAAAATAAATTAATAAATAAAAACGAGGCAAATTTTTAACCTCGATTTATTACAGGATTTTCGAAAAATACAATACGTAATTAAAATTCCTGTATGTAAAAATGTTTCGTAACCGTATTATTTTAGACTATTTTGAATTGCAAACTAACAATTTTAAGAACAATTTTGCAAAATACTAACATGGAATGCAAAAGTTATTATAAGGTGTGCTATTAATGTACACCACAAAAATTAGATCATATAAATTAGCAAAATTAAATACAGGATTTATTCTCACGACTCAGCTGATAAACAGAGTTTTGTTGTTGTTGTTTGTTGCTAATAGCTTCATTAACAACCTATAAGTAGCTCAGCATCATCTTTCCACATCATCTTTCAGTTGTACAGATGAGAAACTAATACTCCATCAGTTTCATGGATTTATTCAGCGATTTCTGTAACCCCAGAATTAGATGTAGACTTACAGCATTCAACACCAGGGCTATTTATTTCCTCTGATAATAAAATAAGCCTTTTTTTAACCAAGAACCAGTTTGTTACAAGAAACATCATTTTCACATCTATAACTGTTCTCTTTTGTCTTAAACTAGAAGGATAAATTATATCCTTCTAGTTTAATTTTTCAAAATCAATAGTGGATCAATAGCGATTTATGCTGTAGATTTTTTCTTTATCTTTCTATACTTGTATATACAATTCAGACATGAATTAATATTAGTGTAAAAATCACAAAACGGCAGATCTTGATTATTTTTTATTTGTAAAATAATCAAGATCTGCCGTTTTGTGATTTTATGTACAAATATTTTATGTTATATATATTATAATATATATTATATATTATATATATTATAAATATTATATTTTTTTATTTAGATTTTATGTACAAATAAAAAATAATCAAGATCTGCCGTTTTGTGATTTTTACACTAATATTAATTCATGTCTGAATTGTGTCTGAATCATTCTGTTTTCTATATTTTTCTTTTCTAGTGACGGGAGTTTCCAGGTTTATAGTAATGTATTGAATATAGTGTTTTTTTTTGTTTTTTTTTATTAATGTATTGAATATAGTGTTTTTTAATTAATGTATTAAATATAGTGGGTTTTTTTTTATTAATGTATTGAATATAGTGTTTTTTTTTCTTATTAATTTATTGAATATAGTGGTTTTATATACATATATGTAATGCGTTATATGTTAATATATAACTTGAGAATGAGATGTTTGTAAATAATAAACAATAACAAAGCATTTTAAACATGTGCAATAACAGAAATTTTTAAACAATGTACAATATTACTCATGTGCAATATGTCTTCAGTGTAACCACTACTATTTTTATACATTTTTGTTTTTGTATATTATGTCTTTATTCTTTTTATATATTTTTGCTGCTGTAACAGAGGAATTTCCCCATTGTGGGACAAAAAAAGGAATATCTTATTTTTATCTTATCTTATCTTATTTTAATCTCAGGTGTTTTCTACCAGTCTGAGGTAAAGCTGTAAATGTTGTGATTCATTAAAGCCTTCAGGATGGAAGCAGACGTTTGACACGTCTGGTGTCTGTGTATCATGACAGTCTGTACAGTGCGTTTATCACTGATGTAATGTAAACAATAACTAAATAAATACAGGTATAAAACTTATGGCATGTTGTTTGGTGCTGCAGCAGAACAGGAATAAAATGCTTCTGGACATGATGTTAAAATAATCCACTTCAGTGATATGAGTCACTTTACTCAACTCTTCTTCTTCTTCTTTCGGCTTTTCCCTTCAGGGGTCTCCACAGCGAATCATCTCTCTCCACCTAACCCTATCTTCTGCATCCTCAACACCCACTAGCTTCATATCCTCATTAATTACATCCATATACCTCCTCTTTGGCCTTCCTCTTTGCCTCCTGCCTGGCAGCTCCATGTCCAACATTCTCCTACCAATATACTCACTCTCCCTCCTCTGAACATGTCCAAACCATCTTAATCTGGTCTCCCTAACTTTGTCCCCCAAACGTCCAACATGAGCTGTCTCTCTGATGTACTCGTTCTTAATCCTGTCCAATCTTGTCTCTCCCAAAGAGAACCTCAACATACCTCAAGCTCAGACTCCTGTCTCTTCTTCAGTGACACTGTCTCTAAACCATACACCATGGCCGGTCTCACCACTGTCCTGTACACCTTCCCCATGATTCTCGCTGATATTTTCCTATCACACAGAACTCCTGACACTTTTCTCCACCCATTCCAACCTGCCTGCACTCGCTTCTTTACCTCTTTCCCACTCTCTCCATTACTCTGGACTGTTGACCACAAGTACTTAAACTGCTGTACCTTCTTCACCTTCTTCACCCTGTAACCTTACTGTTCCACTTCCCTCCCTTTCATTCACACACGTGTAGTCAGTCACTTTACGCAACACTAGTGTTAATTATTTTGCTCAGTAATTATATTAGCATTAGCTCAACAGGGCAAAGGTGTGAAACTAACGACTGATTTACTCGTCACGTGACCAACTAACTAATAATAACTGTGAAAATCTAAATCTAAATCTGTAAATAAACGCACAATCCACACAGTCGCCGGTGTTTAAATAGTATATTAATAAAATACCGTTACCTTTGTTTATGTTCCAGTGTGTTGAACTTTGTGGAGAGGTGTGAAGCAAATAAACAACAACCGGCATGTCAAATTAAAAGTCACAAGACGTCGAAGTTTGTGATTTGTTGTGTTTTATGTTTTAAAATCACACCTTTAAAACCATCATTAGCACGAAATAGAAAGCGCATATATAGCAGAAGATTCCTCAAGAGAACATCGAAATAAAGATGGAGTGACTCCAAGAGATGTGTGGGCTCCCAAGCAGGGATTTCTTACACAAGGCCAAATTATTTTGATTCCCAAGCCAAATAAAGACACTTTAATCTTAGACAATTTATCTACTTACTACTAAGTATATGTTAAAAATATATTAACGTATATGTAAAGTTATAAAAATCAATACATGTTAATATATTCCGCAAAATAAGTCTCTTATTTTGGCATTTTAAAAAGTGTGCAGAGATTGATCGCTGCTTCACTTTTTAAAAGACCGCCAAATTGTTGCCGGAAGTTGTCCTTGAACAATAAATAAATAAACAAATAAATAAATAAATAAATAAACAAACAAACAAATAAATAAATATTTAGCGTATTTAATAGTGGCGTAAGTATGCCATAATGTTACTATAGTAAAAGAAAGTGACGTTAAAGTTCAATGTAGTTGATGACGGGGCCTATATGTGACACGACAATACCGAGATTTGGCCACTAGATGGCGACATGTTGTTGTTTTTTTTTGTTTTGTTTTTTTTCCTGCTTTCCAGTCTGATTAATAACTTATAAGGCAAAAGAATTTAAAATTTCAAAGAAATTCAAAATGAACCTCGTTTTCCACAAAGATCACAAGATTACTTAAAACTATTACTAGAGTGTATTGTAAATTTTACTACATTCTAAATAAGGCAGGATTGGTTTAGTGTTATATTGAATAATTAAAATAAACTCTAATGACTGATTTTATCCTAACATTATAAAAAAATAAATAAATAAATAAATAAATAAATAAATAAAGCATCAAATTTAAAAAAAAAATACATAGCCAGGACATTGGATTATAAGTAATGGATTATTAGCAAATTTGAAGTTATTATGTTTTATCATAAGGTTACTTTGATTAATATATTTATATTTATAATATTTTAATATATTATTTATAAAGTGAATGCTAGAAATGATGAATTATTATAAATAGAATCTAATTTTCTTAATTTTCTGTGGACGACTGGATGTGAGATGGAAATATCCAGATCCACTCTGTATGGGTCACCTGGGTATCAGTCGCACATACTAGCAGCATCAGAGTTCCACTTTGTTCCACATGCATACAGGGTTTTTTGGATGTTGGAGGAAACCCAGGCATCAACAGGGACAACGTACGAAACTGTACACAGACCGAACCTGGGAATCTGGTTCGCTTCTGGCTCAACAACATTACAGACTCGTTCACGTTACTAGCCTCCCTGCACATCTAATATTTCTTCTGTTGACATTGTAACCTGACTGGTCTTTTCTGGACACTAATGATATTATGCAATTTAAGCCACAGCTTTTGATTAACAACCTCATATAACCTAAACTAATTCATTAATATATATTTCAGCTTTTACTTTTGCAAGCAGCAGTATCGAGGCAGCTGTTTAAGACCTGCTTTATTTCTAGTCTGCATTCTTAAAACCCAGTAGAGTCTATTAATCAATGCAATACAGAGCCTCGTTCCAAATATTCATGCTTAGGTTTTGATTATGAGCCTGCAATAACATCACGCTTTCAGCCATCTTCACTGAGTGCTTTTTCTATACAAAACATAACAGTCCAGGTCCAAGTCCTCCAGCTGGACTAGCGATCATGTCTGGACTCTGAAGTGTTTCAGTCACAGCGCAGACAAAGTTGCCCATTATGTGGACTTGTTGATGTTGGCCATGTGCTCTTTGGGCTTGTGTTAAGCCGAGTGAGAACGGCACAGTAACACTGAAATCACATGACTAAATTTTTTAAGCTTTACAAGCAACACAGGTAATAAACTGTGAGTTTTGTAGTAGCAATAGGTGAGACATTAGTTTTGGAAATCCATGTAGTGCTCAGTGATCTTCATAAATCAGAGCTTCCACTAACATGAATGAAATAAAATACGGTACAGAGATCATCTAAGATTAATGTTAGTCCTAATGTTACACATAGCTCAACAAATCAAATAAATAGGATGGGATAAGAACTTTGACCATGGACTTAAACCATTTGGATGGAAAGCAATACTTAGTATCGTAAGCACTTTCATTTTCAACAAACCATCTAATATATGATGCTTTTTCAGTAATTTTAAAATTAACACAAATCCTGTTTTTAAAGTAATAAAGAAATGCAATTTTAATCCATTCTTTAATCCAACTTTTTTTAGCGTAACTTTTAGGCATTGGAGCTGTTTGATACAATACTTATTTGTTGCAGGATTAATAAGCAGGATGTATTATATACCACATCAGTGCTGACATGTCAAATCTGATCATTAACAACACCTTGGTCAGGTGTTTATTTTAATGCTTGTTGTTTCTATAGATAGATAGATAGATAGATAGATAGATAGATAGATAGATAGATAGATAGATAGATAGATAGATAGATAGATAGATAGATAGATAGATAGATAGATAGATAGATAGATAGATAGGTGGATGGAAATACAGACAGATAGATAGATAGATAGATAGATAGATAGATAGATAGATAGTCTATCTATCTATCTATCTATCTATAGAAACAACAAGCATTAAAATAAACACCTGACCAAGGTGCTGTTAATGATCAGATTTGACATGTCAGCACTGATGTGGTATATAATACATCCTGCTTATTAATCCTGCAACAAATAAGTATTGTATCAAACAGCTCCAATGCCTAAAACTACCATGACCTCACATCCCCCGGTATCAAATTCACGTTTAACTATTATTTCAAGTCCTTACAATTAATCAAACACATTCTCTTTGTACTATGCTCTCTGCTTAAAATAACCTATTTCATTCGTTCCTTATCTTTTTCCAGACCCAAAGCATTTTTCGATGATGATCAAATGGGCACGGAATGTATGAAAATAGCTGGGATATTTACAGGACTTGTGTAAACACTCCAGTTTATTCCTCGCAGTTCAGCTTTTCCTCAAATAGAAATGTGGTCGAAGGAAGTATCAAGACTTTGCTTAGTGCTCATTGCCAACTGCTGTGAAATCACAAATTCTTCTGTCTTAATGTCTTTATGGGCTGGTAGTAAAAATGTAACCCCATGCCAAACAACACACACTCAGAATGAAGCGTTACTGATTTAACCCTCTGATCAAACACCACCATGTTGTCCAGCCATGTTTCCTTCCCAGTCCAAAGATATGTATTACTGTATCTATAAATTGTCCATTGTGTGTGTGTGTGTGTGTGTGTGTGTGTGTGTGTGTGTGTGTGTGTGTGTGTGTGTGTGTGTGTGTGTGTGAGATGTTGTGTCCTGTGATGGGTTGGCACGATGTCCACGCTATCTATCTATCTATCTATCTATCTATCTATCTATCTATCTATCTATCTATCTATCTATCTATCTATCTATCTAGCTGTCTGTCTAATTGTCTATCTATCTATCTATCTATCTATCTATCTATCTATCTATCTATCTATCTATCTATCCTTCCACCATCTAGCTGTCTGTCTAATTGTCTATCTATCTATCTATCTCTCTATCTATCTATCTATCTATCTATCTATCTATCTATCTATCTATCTATCCTTCCACCATCTAGCTGTCTGTCTAATTGTCTATCTATCTATCTATCTATCTATCTATCTATCTATCTATCTATCTATCTATCTATCTATCTATCCTTCCACCCATCTAGCTGTCTGTCTAATTGTCTGTCTATCTATCTATCTATCTATCTGTCTGTCTGTCTGTCTGTCTGTCTATCTGTGTTTTATATTGTTTATTTTATAAAGGCCTGAACTGTTCTCTGAGGCTTTGAGGGACTCTCACTGCCTTTGAGATGTTTTTATCCTCCTGAAGATTTATGAGTCTCTATAATCAGATCCATGACTTGTTTTGAATGTTGTTTTGTTCGGTGGACAACGTCGACCATAAAGCTGGACCTCACAGAGAGCCGGATTTTTATTCACATGAAATACCAGGTGATTCTTCTCCAATTTCCGAAACAGGTGTTGGGAACACGAAGAATCCGAGCGAGTTGGCAAGATGGTCTTTTTACACCTGATCAAAGTAAGCAGTGTAATTACATAAAGAATAAAATAAAAACTTTTGCAAGGCTAGAGAAATGAAATGCCAAGGTTTTTTTTTTTTGGCGCTCTCTCAAACATAATAATACCCTTTTTTATTTTCTGCCCGTCTGTGTAGTTACTCAGCAGGCTGAACAGGTTTGCTAATGAAAGGTCTTGTTGGATGTGTTAATGTCTACTGAGGACAAAACATCTGGAGAAGGAACATGTTCAAGCAAGCAGAGACAGAACCTGGTCCTGAAGATCCGCTTTTTATATGTGTTTATCTAAAAAAAACATCTAGCAGGAAGTTAAATGAACTCGTTCACCTTCAGGGAATCAATCTAGCGTAAGTTCTAATTCTACTGTGGTTTAAAATAAAAATGATATCAGCCCATTTTGATATGTTAGCATTTCTGTAGTAACAAGTGTCCACACTGTTAGTGCTTGGCAACAACCAGATGTAAAGCTTTAACTAACACACAGTCGACACACACAGTCTTCAGGATGGAAGGTTAGTGTTTGATGTTTCTCTCTAACAAGATTAACTTTGTTTACCTTATTAAGAAAAGAGGAAATAAAGGAAGGCAGGAGTGGAAATGATTGTTTATAGATTTGTTAACATTTCATTCACTTACGGTATTTGGTAGAAACTATTACACCAAGTGACTTACATTTTGAGGGTTAAGGGCCTTGTTTAGGGGCCCCAGCAGTGGCAGCTTGGTAGCCCTGTGATTCAAACTCACTACCTTCTGCCCAACACCTAAACACCTGGGCTGCCACATCCCACACATGACAATGTGAACTTTCAGGGATTTTATATAACATTACTTTTTTATTTATTTTTTTTAAAGGACAAAATTCTTTCATAAAAAAATAAGGATCAGAGTTTAGCAAGTGGATAGATATTTGGGTTGTACCTCTGGGATTGGTGATTCAATTCATTACACAAGGCAAAACACACACACACACACACACACACACACACACACATACACACACACATCACACACATACTGTACACAAAAGTCAACCAAAGGAAACTGGAAAAAACCCTGAAGACAAAAAGACGTGAGTTATAGGCCAACTGGTCAATGTGTGTGTGTGTCTGTGTGTGTGTAATGGAGATATGAGTAACTTAATTAATTATTTAAATGTTCATTCATTCATTCATTCATTTTCTACCGCTTATCCGAACTACCTCGGGTCACGGGGTTATTTAAATGTTAATAATTTAAATTTAAATATTTATTGTTATATGGCATTAAATACTAAATCTTGTATAAACCATAAATATATACAATAAAGCCAAAATATTGTTTGTGGTATTTATTCATAGATCAAGGAAATACATTTAAATATGAAGGCAGCAATCAGGTCATTTTATAATCTGTCGAGTGCAAACGTTTGCATACAACAAACTCAAATTTTTATTTATATATAAAATTCATTGCAAATAAATATTCAAATAGTATAAATTTACAGATCAACAGTGAAAACAAAATTATACCAGTCGAAAATTGACATTTTCTGTTTTTGAATATGACAAAATATTCTTGAATCATTTTTTATGCCTTTTTGTGTCTTTTATATCCTCAAATCATCATATTCTGAAACAAATTCATCATATTCCCCCAATCAGAAGCAAATTTTAGCACTCAACAGATATGATAAAGAAAACAAAAAAAGTTCTCAAAGAAAAGAAAAAAGAAATCAGTTTCATAAAGTCTTAGCATCATATAATGCCGTTTTAAAACAAACAACACAAATCACTGCGTCGGTCATCAGATCTTTAAAAAGTTTCATATCAGATATCAAAACTAACATTTTATATATAATTGCTTACAGACAAAAGCAGAACTTTGGTTTGTGTACTTTATCTGTTTTCCACTCCAAGGTCAGCCTTCCAGTTGATTTATTCAAAGGAAGCACATCAGCGTAATAGAATAACTCATCACCGGTTTATGATACCAATGTTCTCACAAATATGCAACTACTCCCCTTTCCTCTGGTGATAAAATCATTTGATAATGTTATTCTCCCACCTGTATGATATGCCTGAAACATCTCATCCTGCATCTATACTTTACAATGTGAACATTCCAGTTCGAAAGATCATTTTGTACCTTTTTTACTACCCTGCAGTCACTTATACAGTACACATCCTCTTTATAATAAAATACACATCGTTTTTCTATTTTTTTTTCTTCTACGAAATCCGACCAGAAGACATTAACCCGAAAGGTGAACGCGAGTTTCTGATTTTCACATCATTAATAAATACAAACACAAACACTCTTTGATATCTAAACCTCTCCTTTTTCACAGATCTTCTGTTTGGAGGTGCCCTCAGGGGCCGCGCATTAGCTCGCTGTGAAAGAAAAATAATCGTGCGACGTCGCCGCTTCACGTCTACACTTTGATTCTGTCTCCAAACGCATTAATCTTAAACGATACCAAACTTAATATTCATAATAAAATAAGCACATTTACAGGAACTGGCACGTTTTCACATCTAAGGCATTTATTTTCTCTCTAAAGCTTAACTGAAACATCTGTATAAACATTTAACACAATGACTAAATGATATTAGGTTGCATTAGTGCCAGAATTCCAAACCGCTCAGGCTTGGGCGCAATTCCAGTCCAGGACGGCTGTTTGTGGCTGGTGTTGAGGAAAGCTGGAGATGGTGATGAGTTTTATATTGTACATTTTAAAGAAAAACATTTATATTTGTTCAAATATTTTGTATTAGGTGTCCTAAAGTACTACATACACTATATACTTGATGATGTACTTAAAGCTGCCCAAACGTTGATCATGGTATCTTCGTTGGTTCCAAATGGTCTGGTTTGAAAATTTCAGAAACTGAAGATCTCCTTAAAATTGTACTATGACCGAGCAGAAAAGCATCTCACACCACACATCAGATATTAAGGCAGATGTTCTATCATGAGACCACAAAGGGCTCCACATCTGTCACACATATACATGTATCTGAAGCTACAAGGTGAACAGGTTCCACAAACCTGGAACATAATGTTCCACTCATTCTACTCAAATATTCGTTTATTTAAAAAAAACTCTCCTAGCTCAGGACCTTGAGTGTCAGGGTTATGAACTATTTACCAACACCCTCGTATGAAACGCCCTCAAGCATAGACCACGTTCACCGCATGAACTCTTACCCAAATGCTTATACAAGGCAGGATCTGTTTTATCTCTGACAACACCGGTGAACGTCTGCTTGTGAAACTCCAGACAGCTCAGCTGGCGGAGAAGAAGCTGGAGCCTTTCACTGCATCCAGAACCTCTGCCTCTTCATCACTTCTTTAAAACCAGATAGCGATAATCGTTTTCTACATCTCTTGCCTCCTGTTTCTTGTTTGTTGTTGTATCTGAACATTCAATCTTCAGATGAGTCTGTCACAAAGCCCAGTGAAGGAAAATGGTGTCACTTTAATGCTTTGAGCTCACACTCCTGGTCGTTTCTGACTAACTCCCAGCTCATCAGTGAGTCATCCATATGCGATCTTGTGTGCTGTGTAAAAACCAGATGTATGATGCAAACAAGTTTCAGCCCTAAAGGTCCAATCTGTTCATTACATCAGCGCTCGTTCTCCGTCGAGTCACACCCATGACTGCGTTATACAATGACGTGAAGAGTTGGTGCAGTATGGTTTTTCTCTAAACACTCGGGCGTCGGTCTTTCTATTTACTAATCCTCAGTAATATACAAAACCGTTTTGGAGATTTGGGTAAAAAAAACACAATTTTATGATATACTCTCGGCGTCGGCTAATGAAACACCTACACTGTTTGCTAGAACTTCCACCGCTGTCTAAATTAGCGGTGTGACACGATTCGATTAATATTACAAATGCATATATAGTAGAGCGATACAGTCTGGATGGCAATAAAGATCTCCAAACTGGCTTCTGCTTGCGCTCAGCAGGTGGGTTTGATGTTCACTTTTGGGTTTTTTTATTGCAGCTACACTGTACGCGAAGAGTCTGACCACACTGCCAGCAGCAGAAATGCTCCTTATGCCAGACCTGGCCATTCTCCTTATGGCATGTCTCTGAGAAGATCAGCTACATGAGAGCGAGAAAGGGAGAAGAAAACAGAGAGAGAAAATGGAGGATAAGGGTTAGTGCTTTAAATATTTTCTCAAATTTCTAATGTCAAAGGTTAAAGGACTTGAAGGCACACTGTCTTTATCTGAATCTGCAACATCTGCGTAAACAAGGCAGCTTGTCTTATAATGAGAAAAAACTGGAGTCGGTCAAGCAGCTATGAAGCTTCTAACTACAACCCAAATATCCAAATATGGTGACAAAGACACACCAAAAAACCCACAAACGTTACTTTGTAAGTTCTTCATTTAAGGCTTAGTTTAGGTTAACAGACCCGTTCATATGGGCACACTTTTTGTTAAATGGCAAGTCATGGAAGTGAGATCAATTAGGGAGGAAAAAAGATATTTTTTTTGTTTTGTTGTTGTTGTTTTTTTCAATTATTGCAAATTGCAGTTCACCTCACAGGCACCATTAAAAAAAAAAAAAATTACAAACCGCTCCTTTAATTTTTTTTTCTTTCCACAGCATAAATAACTGTACTAGTAGTCATCAATAAACTATCAAGCAATTAAATTAAAAAATACATTTTTACTATGGCCATATATAGCAGAGATATATAATCACAGTATCATTAAATTAAGTGATATCTCAAATAAATAAGTAAATGTTGTTATCGTTAAAGCCAACATTCGTGTGATTACGTATCTGTGTGAGAGAAAGCGATTACCTCATCGCAGCCCGGACAGCGCGGCTTCAGACCCTGGCAGTAATGCCGGCCACATAGCAGTGTGTCTTTGCTCCAGAAGTACACCAGATCAACCAGCGCCTCGTTACACTCTGCACACGCAAAGCAGGTAGGATGCCAGACCCGCTCGTACCCGGCTCTCTCGGCGTACACGACCGGACTGTCCAGGGCAGCCAGCTTCCCACAACCACTACAGTGCTGCAGAGGTGAAGAAAAGAAAAGAGATAAAGATAAATGGCTTAATGCTGTGACTACAAAATAAGTGAACGCGTACAATTGGAGAAAATAATATCTACACAGAACAGCGGCACAGGAAATGCTAAGAGAAAAAAACAAATGATATAATGAAATAAAGAAATAACTGCTTCATGTATTCATCTGCATTATTTCTATTCTTCGCTTCCACTTGGCTCCGGAGGAGAGATGTTAAACTGACCATTTTAAAGGTTAAATTAGGCCATCTTCCAAATTTCCTGGTAGATAATCAAAGCCATATTGTCAGGCTAAAATCCCACAGGCCCCAAACGGTGCATTCCTGTTATGATAAAAACACAAATCAGGCACAGATGTTCTTCTAAATTTAATTATTTTCAGATCCAAAATGAACCTCCTCCCTAAAACAATCCTTCCTGAAATAAAAATATAAAGGAAAACGAATAGAACTAAGACGTTAAGCTCTGGTGACGGTTTATATTTAATAATAGATGACAAATTAAAGATGAACAGAAATCTGATGTTTGTGTTATGCTGTGGGGGTCATTTAGGTTTGTATGGTCCACTTATCCCTTTCTGCAATAACGTCCTTTGCGACACAGAGAGGGGGTTTATGGGTATACACGGAAGCGTAGAAGCGTTTTTGTATCTACGATGCTGTACATGAACCAGCTTTCAGGTGACATGTGGCCAGTTGGTGACCGGCTGCATATCCAGAAAGTGATATTTTCCAGCAGGTTTAAATGAGGACTTGTGATGAATCAACACAATCAATGAATTGCATTCAATGCCTGATGTGGCACAACCACTAGCAGCTCAGCCAGATTTCTGATCATTACTGATCATTCGCTCAATCACTTTTCCTGAGAAAAGATTGGCTGAGTATCTTGAATGACCAGATTTCTATTTAAATAAATAAAAAATATATAAATAAATAAATCTCTGTGCAATTTCTGGAATACTGTGGTGTTATGTTTTTAACCTCAGAGAGTCCTCACACCTCTTCCATAATTTACATCAAACAAGGCAGAGCAAAGACAATATTACAGCGACAAGACTGACCCCCACACTCGTGTGCCGTTTGCATGTGTTATTAATAACAGTCGATCTACACAGGAAACTTCAATTAACCTTGAAGGTTTTATTTGCTCGCTCCATCATAAAACATGGTATCACAGACATAATTCCAGGAAATGAGGAGGAATGCCATGTAACATTTTAGATGTGAGAGAAAGAACCACTGAGATTTTTACAAGCCTATAAATGAGCCTTAGCAGGGCAAACCTAAGACCACTAATTTAGACAAGAACTGTAAATGGTAAATCACCGTCCTCCATCTGAGCCAAAAAGAAAAACAAAACAAAAACAAATTAACCTTTTAAGAAACATTCTGTTCTCTTCATACTTTCAGCTCAATCGTGTTTAATGAACCCTAGTCACTGTAAAGATGGCTTTAGGGAACAGACTTTGGGCTTTCTTAACTCTTCTTAAGCAAATTACTAACCAATTAACACCAAAACTACAGTAATAGCTCATAGATTTTATGTTAAATCTTTTGCTAATTAAAACTTGTTTTTAAGACTTCAAAACACCTTAAATGGTTCAAACCCCAGGACTGACATTAAAATCATTGGTGAATGTTTTAGCAAATGCTCTCACAGCCACTACACAGCTGTATCCTTGGATCGTATCCTATATCGATTAAGAATGAAAAAGATGTTTTAAGTCTTAAACACTCAGATAAAATCAGGGGTAGCTCCAGACAAGCTCTGCATAACTTGTAATAAAATTATAACAACGAGAGATGGTGAACATATTCGCATCAATTCTCTGGGCAATATTTAGAAATCAATCTTTCTGAAACAGAAGATTTGCTTACTCGGCAGCAGGCTTCTCAGCAAACACAGATTTTTTCCGTCGTTTAGCCGTGCAGTACCGTTTCGAGAAATTTAAAGCTTGCCTCAAAATAAGTGGATAATTAGCATCTATTCAGCCAATTGGACAGAAAAACAGCGTTTGGTTTATATACAAGTAAATGTAAAACAGGTGGCAAGTTAGTGTGCTTCTAAACTCTATATGTTAAACGTCCTGGCATTGTTAACCCGACTTCGAGTTCTGTTTCATTTTATTTTTTTCACTATGCTAAGATGAGTGTGTTAAACAGAATAGCTGCTAGTAATCTAAAGACAAGACCATTTTGCTTAAACTAGCATGGAAGTGTGTCTGCATTATATACAGTCAAAGTGTGAAGTTAAAGTGGATAATAAGCCAAATACACAATACAGCAAAGGGCTAGTTTACAGTTTCAACTCATTTTCTTTCACGTTTGATGACTTTAGAGCACCATATGTATTGTTGTTAAACATCCAGTATGTGACCTTGAGGTGCAGCTCTAGCTTTGTTCTCAGAACAACAGCCTAGTCATTCTTTTATTGTTCTGTATGACCAGTTATGATACATAACTCATTTCCGTAGAAAACCACAGTAAATGGCATCAATGGCATTCATCCATTCTAAATGAAAAGGTTATAAGAATCACTGGCTGTAAATGTTCTTGTAATGTCTTGGGATGCTGACACTAGAAGTTTAATGAGAGAGAGAGAGAGAGAGAGAGAGAGAGAGAGAGAGACTGATGAAGATAAATGTTGAGACAATCTTTGTCCAAGAATCTTTTAGAAATTAAGAGTTTTCCATCCTTTCCAAAATGCATTTTTTCCTTGCTTGGCACAAAGGAAAAATAAAAGAAACAGTCTGTTAATGTGGGCATTTGTGTGTGTGTGTGTATGTGTGTGTGGGTGTCTGTGTGTGTTTGTGCGTCAAACGTACATATTCACTCTTCTTTCCTTTCTCTTCCAGTGTGCCATTGGTGGTGGGCTCAGTGTTTGGCTGTTCTTTTCCATTCTTCTGTTTTCCACCGTTGTCTTTGGACATTCCTCCCTCTCCTGGCAGCGCTACCTCGCCCACTCCCAACGCATCCTCTTTATAACTTATTACAAACTGAGCCATGGCTTTGACTTCAGCCTCGGACAAGGTGTGGCACTGTGACGGGTCCTGATCGTAAGCAGGGAGCTGCCTCATCAACTGCCTGCGCCTGTACAGTGCCCCCTCTGTGCCCGCCACAGGCCGCCTTTCCTCCGGGAGAAGCTCCATGTATTGCATGGCCTAGTGCACACACAAAAATATGATGAATTAGGATAGAATTAGACTTAAAATTGTTAGCTCATAAAAAACTCATCATCATTCAATTCAACGTTGGATTGGTAAAATCCCAACAAAACCAGTCCGACAGAACTCCCATGAGATCAAGCTAGTAATGTTAGCATTTACACATCATTAAAATTCCCAAAATAGGAATGATACGAAAAAGCTTTAGACAGGCTAGCTATTCATATAGGAGACCCAGCATGCCAACTTTCTCTTGTTCTGTCTCTTCAAACCACCAAGGCTCACTGTAACACTGCCTCATTGTTAAACCCTCAATATCATTGCATTATCAACAGCATAAATTTAATATAAACTAAAAGAGCCACTAAATAGCCATTATATGACAAATCAACCTCTTGGTAGTCTTACGATTATGAAAAAAGAAAGCTTCAATGGACAAATATGGAGCACTAAGTAAGCCAGGGACAGTCACTCTACCTTTTAGTCCTGTAACTGATCATACAAATCTTTAGCTGGGTCTAACAAAATCTTCTATAAATGTTCCGGGTCTCATATACAAATATTCAAACTGGCAGGTTAGAGGAAAATGATGGGTTGAGAAAAATCCAGTCTGAAGAGAACTGGAAGAGAAGAAGAGTAGCTTGACTGTGTTGTTTATGTTATGACTACATGCCTTATCATTGGGTTGTTTTCCTAATGTGTACACCTGTTTTGTTTTTAGCCCTTAATTTATTAATTAAACTTTATATATGAATGATTTATTAATCTAATTATACATTGGTGCTTGGTAAAAAGCATTATTTATGTAAGAAAAAAAAGGTTGTAGATTTTACTGAATTTAAAAGTGTATGTTGGTTCCAGGTGAATACATTGAGTAACATTAAATCTTTAGTACAGCTAAAATTATTTGATCACATATTTTCGAAGCCCTGAATAAATGTTTGCTGTTTGCTGCGCTGTCTTATAATGCATATTTTAAGTGCCTAAAATTAGTATGTATACAAAATATGCATTATTTTACTTTAGATTTTTACTCCTATAACCTATAATTCCTATCAGTGCCAAATTCCACGTGAGATTTCATTACATTAACACATAAATGTGAACTGAGCACGCTCACTCTACCTCATTCAATCATGAAGAAAATTGTTCAAATTAAGTTAAGTATAAGCAAAAAAATTATATTTTTCCTAACTGACAACATATTCAATTTTAATTCGGTGTACCTTTGCTTACTCAGCAGCAAGCTTCTGAGCACAGTACATGCCAACAGACAGCTCCGTGTCCCAACTCGGAGGATCGGTTTAGTGGAGGAAATTTAGCAGTCGCCTCAAAATAATAGGATAATTTGCATCCCTTTAGCCATTTGGACAGCTACACACAAACATTTGGCTTCTATATGTTAATTCAAAACAGGTGGTAATTCATTGTGCTTCTCTACTCTTTAAGCTAAACTGTTGGGAGAAATTGCCTTTGCTACAGTCGTCCTCTGGCATCGTAAACTTCTAAGACCGTCTTTAAAGCGACCACAGATATTCCGAAACCCACTAAAAGAAAACATGCCCGCTCTGTGTAGAGACTGGTAAAGAAGAACAATAGTGCTACAGTTCTTTACTGCCTTTAAGTACTTTAGAAGACAGCTGTAAAGAACTTGGAGAGACAATCCTAATTATTGCAACAAAAGCTCCGGCACAGCACGGAGTAAGACAAAAGTCACCCTGAAGCAGTCATTAAGGCAGGCCTGCTTCAAATTCACACTCTTTAAACCACTGGAAAAACATGTTGATAGAAATTGTGGTCCTGTATAGACCTTCTCATCTGTCTTGAATAGGCGAACCATAATTCCAAGCGCCACAATAGTGAACCTGCCAGACTCACTCCAGAGAACAAAGCTCCCTAATACACTCTGGGTTTCAGGAAAAGACAGGGGGAGCTCATATGGCTGAAAAAACAGTCAGCTATTCCCTCCGAGAGATGAAAGTTCTTCGCCTCGGCACACAGCGGACACGCTTCCTGGCAGCTCAGAGTGGAATAGTAAAGCTGAAGGCTTATTTCCAGATCTCCACCCTACCCAACAACAAAAACCACATACGGTGCCTCTGGCAGGACTAATCACCGCATGAAAGTCAAGTGGAACACCAGAGGAGTCTGGCCAGGCCGAATTAGCGCTCTGTTTAAGAATAGGAGCAGTGACAGCCAGCAATTGCGATAGAGAAAAGGTCAGGCTCATTTCTGCATCTTAGAGTGCCAGATTATTCCAGTGATCAGCAGATATAATTCTGTTCCCCTGATACCAAACAACTACCATTCATTCTTGTACAGTGATACCAAACAAATACCTCCACAGCCAGAGGATGTATTATTTAAGGGTTCACTGCAAACAGTTGCAGCTTTAAATATCAAACGCACTATTAGATTTCTTCCCTCGACCGGAGAGATGTAGGGACTTGAAAGAGGCAGATAATCACATAATGCATTCTGCTGGAACACCCTGAGGATTATTTTCCACCCCAATTCTTACCAGTACCATCTTCTTGTAATCCTCTTCACTATGCTTTGAATTTAAACTCCAAAAGAAAGGTTGATGTTTACCAGAAGCACCAAGTTTGAATGTACCAAGGTTTCTGCCAATCACAAGTCTCATCTTTCCCACACTGATTTTATTTAAACTATCTGGCTGGTCTTTTTGTGCCGAGCTTGTGCAAGCTAACCATATACCTTGGAAATATTCCACACTCATAAAAAGTAGTTCTTGGAGGGTTCTTTGGATAATTAACACTTCTTAGATTTCTGAAAGGGTATAACTAGATTTTCTCCTCACTCATTTTGTGTAACTATTAAACTGTAGCAATGTGACACCTTCTGGTGATTTCTCACCAGTTTCTGAGTCAGGCCAGGTGGAGCCCAGTCATAGGTAATTGTGTTGAAGGTGGGGTCTTTGCGAGACACAACAGGGTTGGTGATGATCATGCGGTTGCGCTTGTAGACTCTCAGGCCGTCTCCACCTTTCACTTTGGCAGTCAGGTGGCCGTATTTGGAGTCCGCCAGCAATCGACCCATTTTATAGTCATCCTCAAGGTCCGAGCTGGGGGTGTGGTCTTCTCGGCTGCAGTGACACTGAGTACAAGCTTTTCTAAAGGAGGATAAATATGAAAATTGTTATTATCGTAACAAAAAAGTCTGCTGAGAATACATAAAGCTACAGTACTCTGGCACGATAATGGATGTTTAGAAAAAAACATCAGTCATGATTTGTTACTCTGAATTCTTATTTCACAGGTCCGGAACCACACTTCTACTAAAGCACCAGTCAATAAAAAGCATTTTAATTGTGAACAGTTTACATGACATGCACATGGAAAAGTTCAGTGTATATCATATCA
Organism: Tachysurus vachellii; assembly: GCF_030014155.1. Classification (NCBI taxonomy): domain Eukaryota; kingdom Metazoa; phylum Chordata; class Actinopteri; order Siluriformes; family Bagridae; genus Tachysurus; species Tachysurus vachellii. The sequence goes on along the minus strand of NC_083481.1, from coordinate 5,433,068 downwards.
AGTGCAAAGCTCTTTCAAAACCCATACAACGAGCTTCAACTCGTCTGCCTATTTGCTGCAAATCATCTTTTAGGCTCAAGGAAATGTAAACAGAGACGCCCACAAAGGCTAGCAGCACACTTGCGGTGCAGCAAGTAGAGCATTCCCTAAATATCAAGGGAAAAGAAGAATGGAGGGATATGGAGCCATGTCCTCATTTTCTTTACGTTTTTAGCAGAGAGAATAAATCACCTCCAGGAATGTGGCTGGAATCCAGAGCAGATCCCTTTACATGTCAGACACACCGCACCCCTTACTGCTGGCGGCTGCCCCACTGACATCTGGGAGAAAAAATACAGAGGCATACAAGAGAAAGAGAGAAAAGAAGAGAATGAGCATTCAGAGAATAAATAGAAGGAGGAGCCGTGTGCATTAAGTAGTGTAATTACTGATAATCACTTTAATCATGGTTCATTTTAAGGACATTTCAGCTCACCTTTTGATGATATACGTATTAATTCTCCACAAATAAATTTGAATCAAAAGATGAGCTCTATTGTTGATACAACACTACAACAATTGTCTTCTATAAATGTTAAGAGTTATGAGTGTGTGGAACGAGAGCCTATAACCACGGATGTTTCCTCTGAGAATAAGAGGGTCATAATTTTTTGCCATAATATGTTTAGAAATTCTAAATAGCAGACATAATGGGGATCTATATTTCTTTCACACTGTCCATGCAGCAGTTTTCTTTCTACAGTGCATAGACCTTTGTAAGCTGTTGTACTGTAGCAGCACTATATACGTCATTCTGATGAACCTTAAAGGATCGGTTTGTACTTTTATAGAGCTGTCAGCTGCCTGCAATTGCCATGAAAACCATGCCATATCTCAATAATATTCCTTATTAGGTAACGTTCCGGATCATTTCAGGAGCAGAAAATCTAAAAGCAAAACCGTAAACAGAAAAATATATAAATGCAGCAGAGCAAAATGCAGATGGCATCACATCACATGGTAAATTTGGAATTTCCTGATTATCATGGGTATAAAAACTCATTTGGTAACAATGTTGACATGCCAAAACACAGATTTGCACTGGAGCAGACATATGCACAGGATGCGTCTCAAAAGGAAAACAGTCATATGCTGTCTTTCAAGTACATGAGTCACCAAGTCTCCCATGACCATGTCTGTGTGGATTATCCAGCCTAAAAGTACACACTGGTCCCATTCACCTCTACAAAGGTAATAACATGATCTACAGCACATGTCTGTGAGAACTTCACAATGCTGCTGAAACCACACATTTCAAACCAAGGTTCATCAATTCCAGGTCTAAAAGGTCCAGTAGAATTTAGCTCAGAAAAGATCTGTAATTACTTGGTTCAGTATTCATGTTAGAGCAAGATAATCAGTCATCCAGGCTGGACTGCACCACTACAGGACTGGAGTCGATGACCCATGCCCTAAACAAATAAGCTTTTTCCACAGATCTTCACAAAATATTGGTCTCTAATCCTGGTCTTGATGGTGTTTGCCTCTATCCAAGTGGCTCTCAAGAGCACATGAACTCAGGACTGATCCAAAATTGGAAACAAAATTCAACAATAAGACCATAGCACCTGATGAGTAATAATAAGATTCAGTTTTATAGTTTTACATGAGACGAAATCTAAATTATTCCAAGCAGTTCAAATGGTAAAATGAATTCTGCAGCATTTTCATGACATGCCCTCCAATGTAGTCAAACCAGCCAAGAAATCCAGAGCAATATTTAAACTAGTACAGTAGGTAGAACTTCCTCTAGCTGTATGAACATGTAAAAGACTACATTCTAAAATACTATAAATATGTCTTGCCTGAAAAATATATTTTTGGAAAAGTGGAGAATTTTATACACTTTTGACAAATTTATGCTCGGCATTGACGCTCGTACTTAGAACCTTCCGGTCATGAGCGCAGATCCTTAACTGCTAAGCTACGCCTAAAATAGCACCTATGTGCTAGAATGAGACCCTATTGTCCAGAAAAAGCATGTATGTAAAGTGATAGGTATGAGAGATGTATGAGGACATGGAAATGGATGATATGTAGTGAAAGCAGCTTAGAACTTTGTCTCTCTCTTCCAGTCCATTTGTCAATTGGTCACTCAGTCAACAGAGACAAAACCTTGCAGTCAGCACATCACACCATAGCTATAAGATTTACATCGCAGAGACTGCTGCTTAAGCCACATGATGAAGTGTCAGGTAAAAAAAATAAATAATGTAACATTATAAATAGAAAGTGAACAAAACAACACTGCATGTAACCATGGCAGTAAAGCCTACTGTATGTCAGAAAGGCAGACATATTTATTTCATGAGTCCATCACCCTCATGTAAAAGGTCAGTGTTACTAAGTCATGTCACCCCCTCGAAACGCTCCAAGCCCCTGACATCTACTAATGAATGACTCTTTAACAGCTATGCTGTTTAATTTAGAGGTTCAGCTTTCCACTAAAGTACACAGGTCAAGTGGCCATTCATCACCCAGAATAACTCACAAGTACAACAAAGACTCCAGACTAGGCCTCTATATACAAAATTATCCAATAGCAAATCATTACTCATTGCTCATATATGCAATTTTGAAATTCCAGAATGAACGTCACCAACAATGCTCCAATTCATTCATACTGAACGCATCATCAAAATAAAAGCCAAACACTCGTCCATCACTAGTCACATTAGTAAACTCCTTTAAAAATAACATCCTAATAAGATAAGATAATTTGAATAATAGGAACGATGCTACAATTTAAAACTGCTGTATAAAGTCAAGGTCAGAAAATGAGAGCGAGGCAATATTATAACACTATTGTACATTTTAGTGTTTTCCAGTGTTTTATTTAGGTTTTCCAGCACACAATTAGGCCCCATCACAAAAGTCTCAATATCAACTATACACGGTTACATATACAGATAAACTATGCCACAAATGAGAGGCTTTTCTACAGACCCGAAAAGTTACATAGCCACAGATTTGTCTTTCAATAAACATTGAATATGTAAATATTAAAATCCAACTAGTATTAGAACACTGAAATTCTTTTCAACAGCCGCAGCCGCAGTCACAGTCGTCGCATCTCAAAAGTTCCACATACAGTTCAGCCATAAACCCCTCAACATAGCCGCAGTGTGTGCACGGCAAACAGTCTGCTAGCAGCGCAATGTTGTTCCAGACAGTAGAAAATTAAACAGAGAGAAAGCCTGAGTCAGAAGGTTAATGTTTTAGTCTAACAGAAGTCATTTTGGAGCCCAGAGCTCTTTCAGAGAGCGGAAAGCACACAAATATGGGGATTAATGGGATATGAGAGACAAGCTGAACGACGCTGGAGAATTACTTTAAAAACAAAAATAGAAATACATAATTTAAAAATCCTTAAATGTAAATTTTAAAAATACACTACAATATGCTGTAACAGAAAAATGTTCACCTGCACAAGCTTAACATCAGCTATGATATCCTAGCTGCTTTACCATTGCACTAGCTATCAGCTTTGCAAGAATCCAACAAGCTTGCTATTAAAAATCAAAAATGATGTTTATCATGTAAAATCTTTCATGGTATTTAATACCATGTTTGACAGAACACATTGCTAAACATCTATTTTATACATTATGGACTGTTCACAAACAGAAAGTGCTAATCATTAATAAGTTGATGCTAGCGTAGAGTTCTAGCCATAGAACAGCTCTGGAACAAATGTCTGCTTTAAAATTCATTAAAAATGAAATCGTGAGATGAAAGCTGAGGTAAACTCACAAGATACAGGGATATCATTTTAATCCATATTGAGTGACCTTAATCATAAAACTCTGAAGGTTATATTCATTTGTCAGTCATATGCTGTCATCATACCAGAACTGATTGTGTATTATTCATACTTTGACACCTTTATGATTATTTTTTGCAGCTCTCTTCAGCGTCAGTGCTGTCGTATTTGGTCCTCATCCTCTTACTGTTGTCCTACAGCTATTTTACATTGTATGTGGTCTGTTGTGGGGAGACTTGGTTATAAAGCAGTCAGATTACTGTCAGGTTACTCTGTTAACAGCGCTGTACTTGGACTGTATTCTGTCGCTCTTGTATCTTCTGTTTAAATAAAACAGTATAAATAATTGTAATACAACACTCTACTTGAGATCATGATTCATCCAAACTTCATTTGACCAACATCCAAAAGGAAGATGATGTAGAATAAAATTCACAATCGCAGACATGGTTCCAGCAGGACTTACTCATCCTGCCAGGTCCTATAATCATGCAGATACGTTTTCAACCCTTCCTGATGTTTCAGATTATTTCTCTTGTGTATGTGTTTTTTTCCCCCGAAAGAAGTTCCAGAGCATACTGTTAGATAGCTAGCCTACTCTGCAGCTAAAATTGACAAATCAATCATATCTTCTGTATACAGCTGATATTTTATTTTTATTACATTTTGAATGATTCGTTCAAACATAATGGTTGTGCCATAAGGATATACCTGAAATGCACTCTTAAAACTCTTAAAGATCAGATTAGGATTTAAAAATTGAAAAGTGAGTGAAATATTAGGTGCTCTATTAGATGACATTTTAAAATCTATGATTTCTATTTCACTTAAAGCATTACCAGAAGCAAAACCACAGCATATGCTGAGTTAACTGAGATAATGGATAGAGAAAACTTTATACATTTAAAACAATTTTTAATCCTCTTTAAGGATAAATCCACCCTAGGACAACTTAAATAGGTTTGAATCAAATTTGGGATTAAATTATATCAATGCTGAGAATTCCATAAAACAGCATATAAAAATGAATGTTACTGTTCCCACATTCTTGGCACCCATCAAAGATTTATGTGTCCCCACCTCTTAAATCCCAACTTAATTTGTCATTAAGAATAAAGTTTCTTTAAGACTTGTCATTGTGCATGCACGAGCTCAGGAACTCTAAATTTGTCTGTGAAATGTAAATGCTCAGCATTTTTTCCTATTGGAAAAAAGTGTCCAAGCAGAAGGCTGACACTGCGATCAGGGTCCACTTCCTACTCGTCGAAATACAATGAACAGGAGGAAAAAACAGGAAAGGTGCTGGTGAAATGTAGGAAACTATTTTAATTTGCCTGTCAAGAGATGTACGCAAAAGGAAAGTAAAGTAAAGCACTGAGTAGCCACACACTCATTAAGGTTGGCTGGACATTTACAGTAGAGCACCAGGTAGGATACAAAAGTCACATTCAGACCATACACGTTACAATAATAGAAAAATCATTCAGTGTCTATATGGTGATGTGCAAGAAGGCAAAAAAATGAATGCATGTGAAATGGAGATGTGGAAATTGGAGTCATTGTTATTGCTTAACTCCTTGTAATATTACTGTATTACATATTAATTATCATTCAAGTGTGAGCCAGAACGTTATATAACTTTTATATAAAAGAGTTAATAAGTATTCACCATCCATCTGTACACCATCCAAGTATTCACCATCCATCTTTGAGCAATTAACTCAAAGCTCAACTTCAAGAACTTTAATTGCTTTAGTATCTCAAGAAAAAAAAATTAATGAATGTATTTATACAGATTTTTACCTTGGTATAAGGCTACAAATTTACCTACAAATTAATGCTGGAGTCAAACACTTACATACATGTGTAAATTGATATAAACTATATTTATTAAATATTAATATCATAATAATCAGTTATAAAAACAGGGGGAAAAAATGTACTTTATTTGTTTGGTTTTTTTTTTAACAAAAAATCAGATTCTCACCTTCTGCATCCCGGACATCATATCCATTTCGGGTGAATTATTAATATTAAATATGAATAAGAAGTCCAAACAATTATAAAGAGAACTATTTCAAGTCTCGGCTCTCCAGACAGCTCTGTCTCTCCATTTGGTTCACAAAGCTCTATTTAAACTGAATGGGGTCTGCTGGGAATCCCTCGCTCTCTCCACCAACCAATCACAGCTTAAAGAATGACGGCAGCCAATCAGAGACGCGCGGACGTCCGGTTATGAATTTGCATACTACTGCAATAAATAGCAAGATGGATGGATGGATGGATGAATATTGTAGGCCAGCAATGCTCCCGTAATCTTTGTTAAGATATCCGAAGTAACTAATTAGCATTCTACCTCACAAAATTGTATGTTTAAAACGTGTATGAGCTCTTGGAAACCATGGTAACCTTTAGAAGCGTCTTATTACGTACTGTTTAGTATGCTAGTAGGCGAGATATTTAGGCCACGCCCATCCTCCGTGGTGAAAAAAAGAGAAACTCGTGACATCAGCCGTGGCTGTGAATGTACGATATAAGCATGGAAGAATGTACGACTCACATTCTTTTGTCATCAGTTACCTCCTGAACTGAGGGGAGGATGTTTCCTGTGTTGCGATTCAACACATTCTTTTTGCCTTTTTAAGGAAACAGCGAAGCAGAATGCATTAAAAGTCTGTATTACAGAGGAAATGAGTCCACTTGAGATATTTTTAGTTTCACAAAATACAAGATCAATCGGAAGTCAGCTGTAGATTACGAGTCAGTGTCTAGACATGTGGTAGCTCAGTGGTTAAGATGTTGGACTAATGACCAGAAGGTTGTGAGTTCGAATCCCAGGTACACCAAGCTGCCACTGCTGGGCCCCTGAACAAGGCCCTTAACCCTCAAGTGCTCAGTTGTATAAATAGAAATAAATTGTAAGTCTCTCTGGATAAGGGAGTCTGCTAAATGTCATAAATGTTGTAGACATTATAATAGATGAGAATTATTCAGTAGTCTGATCTCTGTGTTTTCCTAACTGGCAAAAAGCTCATCACAGTTTATATGAAATATAAATATAGAATAATACACAATATGCAATGCTGTTATATGATAATAATAATAATAATAATAATAATAATAATAATAATAATAATAATAACGGATGTCATAGTATTTCATTCTGATTTGACAATTTTTCTCATTTCCCATCAAGCTTTTTAGTCGTTTATGGTTACAATCAATGTTGTGGAACATATGTGAGTTCTTATTATTCAGGATATAATAATATTTTCATTTCTATTAGTCATTCCATCAAGAACCACTTTTTCTCTCTAACTCAACTTTGGAAGACAAAAAACCAACACAGCTTGTCATGTTACAGTGAAACTCAACTTACTTACTGGTACTAAATAAATAAATGCCTCATTACAGCTTTGCCATATAAAGTATGGCCATATAAAGTATTTTACCTTGTTTAATAAAAATGCGTTTGTATTCTTTTGATTATTAGCCCTATAGATGATGTGAGTCGTCCCTATGAAAAGTGCATCATTACATTGTACAGGTATAAAAGACTAAAGAGAAGTGTGAAAAAAATGTTTAGTATGATCATCTTCTGCATAAGAGTCCTGGGATGACTGGAGAAGAGACTTTATGATTACAGCAGCTGTGATTAGGTAGAAATCGACAATAACCAGGTGAATAGCCATTGACATGAAGACAGTTAGTGAGAGACCTAAAACGGTCAACTGAGTCTAAGTGAGCCAAAAGAAATTTAAAAGAAGGTGAGTTAAACCATATGATCAATTTATAACGAGTACAAAGGTATTCATAATGTCTGGAATAGAAAGATCTTAACATTAACTGATGTTTGTGCATTCAACTGATATAATTGGGTCACAGTGAATCAGTTTTTCAAGTCAAATTATGCTTAGGAAAAAGTGACTCCTGTTGTCGGAGTCAGCCAGCTCATAAAATCACAGAGTTTATCTCCACAGTGGAGTTTGTGTTTATTTATATGGCTTACAGTAAGTCACACTGTGTCCTAAGCCATCAGCAGTTACGTTCTTTGTCATATCCATGAAGAACTTGATGCGTTTTGAGGCAAATATTTACAGAGAATTATTGCTCGTGTAATTCTTTTATTTATTTATTTTTGACCATGACCATTCATTAAAGAAAAATCCTTTGAAAGTAATGCAAATTCGACTTATACCCATTCCGAACACATTACAGTAAACTATCCAGTTAATCGTTCAAGGGAGATATAAAAGGTGGTTGAGAGTGAAAGTAATCAACAATATGGTGGCGTGATGCATCATAGCAGCCACAATGTAAACCAATTAAATGTATATATTATATATATAGATTTTTTTAATAATGTACAAACTTTATGCCTTTATTCTGTTTCTAGTTAATGTGGAACATCTGCTAGTTGATTTCTATTTAAGCTTTTACGTTATAGCAGCTACAACAGTCGTTCCCTCACTATGTTATAGCAGCTACAACAGTCGTTCCCTCACTATGTTATAGCAGCTACAACAGTCGTTCCCTCACTATGTTATAGCAGCTACAACAGTCGTTCCCTCATTATGTTACAGCAGCTACAAGCAGTCGTTCCCTCACTGTTATAGCAGCTACAACAGTCGTTCCCTCACTGTTATAGCAGCTACAACAGTTGTTTCCTCATTATGTTACAGCAGCTACAAGCAGTCGTTCCCTCACTGTTATAGCAGCTACAAGCAGTCGTTCCCTCACTATGTTATAGCAGCTACAAGCAGTCGTTCCCTCAGTATGTTATAGCAGCTACAAGCAGTCGTTCCCTCACTGTTATAGCAGCTACAAGAAGTCGTTGCCTCACTATGTTTTAGCAACTACAAGCAGTCGATGCCTCACTATAGCAGCTACAAGCAGTCGCTCCCTTACTGTTATAGCAGCTACAACAGTCGTTCCCTCACTGTTATAGCAGCTACAACAGTCGTTCCCTCACTATGTTATAGCAGCTACAAGCAGTCGTTCCCTCATTAGACTCTACTTTTTCACTGAAGTTAGTAATGTGTTGTACTAAAGACTTTGCCACATTGTTACTCCTTACAATCATCTCATAAAAAACTTTATACGCTTTGGTGCAGCATTCCTGTGTTAATCTACGACTGAAAGGATAATGTATTAGACTCATTAAGCGCATTAACATAAACCTCTGATTTGCCTCACAGCCATAATTAGTCTAAACTGTTGTTAGTAGACAATGAATCAACAGTTCCTGACCAATCAGAATAGAGAATTCAACAGCACTGTGGTATAAACTAAAATAAAACTTGTATACAAGTTATAGCCTGTTATTTGCAGCCTGATGTGTTTAAAAATAGCCCATTTGTGTGGGAATTGGCTGTGTCTGGCAACACTGGCTGTGAATTACTCTTCATGGTTATATAGACTCCCGTGGTTAACCAAATAACCAGCCAGATTTTTCAGATGTAGTGTTACACAGACTCACTGAAGCTAAAAAGGAGGAATCCAGTTTCACTGGATAAAAAGCTTCTAGAAAAGCTAATTTAATAACCTCATAAGTTTCAAACAGCCATTATTTGGCATCTACAGGTTACTAAGTGAGCCATGAGTGTTTAATATCAACAGGCAAAACTTAAATGACTTGTCTATTGGACATCCAGTGTGTTATAGGGTGCAGAGGTTATTATTTTATTCCCTTGTGATGTCAATCTCTTGGCTATTTTCCAGACTTTTTCAGGACCAATAAGGCTTCCATCCAAAACGGTATCAGGATTTGCCTAAAATGCTGCTCTCTGCTTAGTGGCTTTTATTGGACTCTTGGCTGCTCACAGCTCCAGGCTTATGAGGTGCATATTGATGTATTTTACTCTAACGAAGACTTAATACCAGACATGTGGCAATATGAAAAAGATCATTAACCGACAGAGAAAGAACGACCAGAGTGATTGCTTCAAATGTTTATATTAATTCAGATTGTCATTAAAAAAGTGGGCTGCCATTTTAGTGGTAGCACACGAATACTTCACAGTCAGTTCAAATAAACATGATACATTGCAGTATTTGTTCAGTTTCATGTTCACTACAATCTCCTAAACAGAGTGCATGCAGGATTTATAATGTGGAAAGAACTGAACGATGATGAGCTGGGCTAACATTGTGGCAAGAGTTTTCTTTCAAATATTACTGTGCCTTCATTTGCTCCTCTTACTCCTTACTCTTAAAGATTTTTTTTTTTTTTAAAACTTTTTTAAAACCTAATCTCTACCTACATCTGTTCTCTCTATCTATCTATCTATCTATCTATCTATCTATAAAATGATAATTAATTTGTCTGTTCTATTTCTACAGTATTTCAAAGCACTTTCATTTTTTTTATTATACATGTTTAGAACTTATTTGATTACTCACTCACTTTCTACCGCTTATCCGAACTACCTCGGGTCACGGGGAGCCTGTGCCTATCTCAGGCGTCATCGGGCATCAAGGCAGGATACACCCTGGACGGAGTGCCAACCCATCGCAGGGCACACACACTCTCATTCACTCACACACTATGGACAATTGTCCAGAGATGCCAATCAACCTACAACCTACCATGCATGTCTTTGGACTGGGGGAGGAAACCGGAGTACCCAGAGGAAACCCCAGAGGCACGGGGAGAACATGCAAACTCCACACACACAAGGCGGAGGCGGGAATTGAACCCCCAACCCTGGAGGTGTGAGGCGAACGTGCTAACCACTAAGCCACCGTGCCCCCCTAATCTGAATTACCTTTTACTTTATTGCTTCAGTGATGGAAAATCTCTCTTGTCTGTCTTAAAGAGTGTAATAGTTGTAGGTTTGAATTCCCATTACACACTATATGGTCAAAGGACTGTGGACACAACCATCACAACCGAATGTGGTTCCTCCCCAAACATTTGCCACAAATTTGTTTCCCTTCATTGGAGTTTCAGGCCTGTTCCAGCATGACAATGCACCCATGCACAAAGCACACTCGTTGTAGAAATGATTCACCAAGTTTGTGTGGAAGAACCTACTGAACACCGTTGGGATGAACTGGAACACTGACCGGACCGCGGGTCTCCTCCATCAGTTCCGGATTTCTTGCAGCTCTTCTAGCTGAAGGGACACAATTTCCCACAGCCACGCTCCAAAATCTAGTGGAAACCCTTTCCAGGAAATAGGCGACAACCCCACATTAATGTCTGTGGTTTCAGTATTAGATGTTAAATACTCAGGTGTCCACATACTTTTGCCATAGACTTTCACAAGTTCCCTTAGATTTCTATTGGCTCTCGAATAATCAGGTCTTCCATTCTTTTCTTAATGCATAGAAATTCTGTGGCACACGGTAATCGGACAAATACACGCAGCGGATAGAGATTAGGTTGAAATACGTCGTATTCTTGTAACCTGGGTCATGTGGATACAATGGCACAGAGTTTGAAGCTTTACTCAACTCATTATGTACTATGTGTATGGATTCAAACATACACACTGCACAGGCAAGCCAATTATCCCAAATAATCAGAAATAAAAGATAAAATGAAGAAGTTGCATAAGGGACATCAGCTCTTCCCTTTTTAAGGCAATGTGACATTTGATCTAACCTTTGCCTAGTCATACAAGTCCTGTATCATATACACAGTGGTGATCAAGAAGAACTCTAGACAAACAAACAATCATCTTGTCTGGTCCGTACAGAAACATCAGCGCACGTCCTTTCCAATACTTACAACATATATATCTCCCTCCTGGTGCTTTTTTTTTTTTTTTTTTTTTGGGAGCACTAGCACCAAACTGCTAGTGTTCTCCTAATACACACTCGGACACAGAAGTACAAGAATGTGTGTGATTTCTACATGATGATGCGAGGCTCAGGCACAGAGTCTGTGATGGACTTGTGAGGCAGAACGTTAGCCCCGTTGATGTAGAGCTCGTCACTGACGATCACGTCCTCGCCCAGAACCGTCACATTCTCCATCCGTACCTGAAAGAACAAGAAGGAAAAAATGAATTCGGAAGGTTCTTGTTTTTTTAAATAGCTTGAAAAATAAATAAAATAATCTATTAACAGAATTAAAAAAAAAAAAAAAAAAAAAAAAACACGCAGCTGGGAAAACATGCACCAGGTTAAATACTTTATGGAGTTTTGTGTTGATTCCAAATGATTAAACTTTTTGAACTGAGTCTTTTAGGTGAGAGCCAACTCACATACATGAGCCTTTTTTCTTTTCTTCCTTTTTTTGGATGCCAATTTCCACCAGGTCTAATGATCATGCTCAAGCATGCATTAACATGTAAAACCAGTTCCTGTTTATCTTACAACCCAATAATACACCTCCCAAAGATGAACCAATCAGGACATAAATCTTCCATTTGCTGTATTTATTTTTCTTCTAAACTTCTGATTATCTGCTGTTTAACATTTCTGTAGCTCGTCTTAAACCAATGTGGAACCAGAGAATCCAGACTGCCAAAGCACACATTGCTTAAATTACACAGAACAAATTTCTTAAATAATCTAACATCATCTGAAATTAGAACATCGGTAAATTAGAATCCAGAGTTTATTTCCTCCATGTGTACAGTACGCAGTGCCCTGTATCTAATGCCACTGTCGGGTCAGCGTACAAGGTCGGCTTCCACAAACACCTCTTCGTCTGGCTTACAGCCTGTTAAAAGCATTGTTATATCACATGACTTAAACCATAACAGTCTTATTATAGAGACAGAAGCGATAACATGCGTTGAGAAGATATTAATAGCATGAAGCAGGTGCAGTGCATAATTTAAACACAATAGAGGACGAGTGAAGACCATCACTTGGGTGCTGTTTCTACTCACATCCATGATGACATTAAAGTGCAAGTGACAATGTTGTAAAATATTAATAAAAACCCATCAGATTTGACTGATCCTAATGACCGACAGCGCTGCGTATACTGTAAGACCGACCAGAATTACAAATAATGTAGACAATCAGTATTGTTCAACGCTATCTGGAAAAAAAAACAAAAACATTATATTTATATTTCATCCTCAGAAGCTCCGCCCACAAGCCTAAGAGTCATTGATAAATTTTGTACACCTTTCTGGAAATAGGTCTGACTTTTGTTCCACATTAAGACTTTCAAAAAAAAATTTTGATAAAAACATTCATTTAAATTAATTTTATTTTTGAAAAAACATTGTAATTATCGGCGACTAAACGTCGAGCGTATGCATTTGAGATTCCTCTCTGTTTCTGCATCAGGATGGTGGAATAAACTTCATCAAGATGTTAAACCAGCTGAGTTACTGCCAGTCTTCAAATGACGTCTAAAGACCTACTGTTTCCTGAAGCACTTAAATAAACGCTTAAGCGTGGCAGGCTACACAGAACGTCAGAGAGGCCAACATTACTAATAACAAAATTGCTAGCGAGGAGCCTTTTTATTCCACCACGATCCAGTCAGCTTGTTTCTGTTGGCTCACAAACCGAGAGTTGTGAATCCACAAGGCAAATGTCACCTTGATAAAGAAAGTTGGACTAAACCAGAAGTTAGCATCTTTCACAAATGCTGTAGCTAATCTGCAGATGTGAGAAAGAGATAAAAGAAGCATAGATACACCCTATTTAAGACACGACACATAGGTGTATTTTCCAAGATGGCATTAGTCATCGGTTGCAATCAATCCCCATAGACTCTGATAACAGTCGAGAGCTACAGAGTTACAGTACGAGTCCTCACCCATTGTCCTACAGAAGAGCTCCAGCCCACGATGCAGGACTCGAGCCAGGAGTGTGAACGGATGTGAGCTCCCCTCAGCACGGTGCAGCGTTTGATTCTCACGCCATCCTCCAGCACCACGCCGGCGCCGATGGTCACATTTGGCCCGATTGTACAGTTCTCCCCGATGACCGCCGTTGGATCCTGGATAATAAAGTACTCATTTGAAAACCCTTCAGTGGTGGTGTTCTGTTTCTAAACTATTTCATAATGTCAAACCTTTGAATTAGATGAGAATAGAATAACGAGGCTATACTGGCACCTAGTGGACATAAGACGTAGTCTGTTTACAAAAGAAAATCTAAAATAAGAAAAAGCCTATTTGCAGTTTGTAGCGTGAACGTTTCTTACCACTAACACGTTGCCTAGGAAACCGGGTCCAGTGCGGAGCCTCTCGGGAGCGTTCTGTCTGACAGACTGCAGGTACATGCACATGCCAGTTAGGAAGTCTTTAGGCTGACCGATGTCCATCCAGAACCCTGGAGAATGCACACAAAGGTTAATCGTGTGTGTGTGTTTGTGTGTGTGAAGAGCTTCAGTCATCGAGGTTAGAATGAATATCTCTTAATGTCTAAAAAAAGAATTAACTGTTTGTTTGTTTGTTTGTTTGTTTTAAACGCCATTTTACTCTTACTTTAAATCAACCAAGATTCTTTACTTCATAAAGTTATTTCCAAGTCAAGCTTTTAACCACCGGCTAGTTTTCATCCCCATATAACAATAAACAATAAACACGATCACGAAGCAGCTTTTTATGAATCTAAAAATTCAGAATACCTTATAACGTTTTACATTTAAATGTATACGAGCAAGCGGTGAGGAAAAAATTCCCTGTGGACATTCATAAGCGAATCCACCATCATCATCATCATCTGGATGACACCGGATATTGAGATCGAAAATAAGTCCCCTTTTATTTAATAAGAATTTTTCCCTTTTCAACACAACCTTCCTTCACGATATCGTGTCTCAAATAGACAAAACTCATGTTATTCCTGTAGTTTGGTATCTCTCCATACACGTATCAGAGTAGTATGAAGGCAGAACTGTACTGTGGGAGTGATATAGACGATAACCTGCCTTCAGTTTGATTTATAAATCAGGTTTATTCCAGACAGGTTTTCTTTTTTTCCCCCCCGTATAATGGACCTGTTTGTCCTTTTATTATTATTATTACTATTATTATTATTACTTAGCATCATAATAATCATCAGGTAAGCTGCCTAATTGAAAATATCCTTTATAGGTCACTAGATCAGAACTAGTGATTGATTCGGTTTCGTCTTTTTGTCTTACATTTAGGCAAAATGTCATGACTGATGGACTACATTTGGGTTTAAGGAAAAAAGGAAAAAAAAAAAAAAAAAAGTATAGCCAGATGTTCAGAGACTGTGAGTTGATGTACCTTGAAGCTCCATGGCATAAAGCTGTCCCTCCTCAGCCATGACGGGGAAAATCTCCTTTTCGATTGAGGTTGGACGCAACTGTGGGAAACCAGAGAAATAAGCAGCTGAAAGTGATGTCAGAAGTGACCTTCTGACAAATCAGACTGGTCTTTATCCTGTAGTATAGAGTAACCTGAGCTGGGTATCAGCCTGACCTGTATCCTCCTCAGCATGCTCGGGCTGAAGATGTACATTCCAGCGTTGATCTTGTTGGATACGAACACTTGCGGCTTCTCGACGAAGCGGTGAATGCGTCCGATCTCTCCCTCGTACACCACAACGCCGTACTTCGACGGCTCCTCTACTTTAGTTACCTGAATCGTATGAGAAGGGGGTCGTTTCAGACTCGTAACTCATAATGTACTTACATAATGACCTTACAAGAAGAATGAATTCAGATATTCCTGTGCAGAATACATAACAGTATTAATAATCTCACACACACACTGTAAATAAAACAATTAATAAACCTATGTGAAAATAAGTAAAAGCAAAAATAAATCAAACAAACAAACAAATCAATAAAAGGGAAAAATCAATAACAGAATTATTTCACAGTGGCCCATGTGGTTAAACTCTGGGTTTTTGATCAGAGAATCGGGGTTCAAGCTCGAGCACTGTAAAGCTGCCACTGTTAGGCCCTTGAGCACGGCCCTTATCCCTAGTTCTCACATACCACCCCACTGCTGCTCTACTACTATTATTATTTCCAAGTGATTCGTATTTTCTGTGCGTCATTTAGTTTTCATAACTTTTGAATGCATGTGCTATTGTTGTTTTGTTAGCAGAACTAAATATCAAGATTAAGTTCTGGTATTATGATGTGATCTCTTGCTGCTTCGCCCACCAGAGCATGAGGACTCATCACGATTAAGTGTCCCTTGCAGCATGAAACCTTAGAGCAGAGAGACTCCTGGAGGTCAGAAAGACTTTTTCCTTTAGAGCACGAGTTAAACTGAAAACGACGAGCTGGTTAAACCTGTGAGCTTAAGTCGTAAATGTTCCTACATCATACACGCAGGCTTATAGAGAAATGTCTCGCCTGTAGAAGCTCTGTATGTAAAATTCAAAGCTCAGAGCAACATGTGACTTACGACGATGGTGCCCTCTTTGCCGTGATTCTTGTGGAATTTCAGCATGTCCTCGAAGGGGAAGTCACAGATCACGTCACTGTTGAGGACAAAAAACGGCTCGTCGCTGTCCGTCAGCAGTTCACGAGCCAGAGCGAGAGGACCAGCTGAATGAAAGCAGACACAAAAACGTTCAGTAAATCCCATGTTTTCAACATCAGAGCTCCGGGGATTGGGCAGGACCAGATCCTGAGACCCTCCTAACAACCTTTGCTTCTAGTCAATCCATTTTATTCCATGTCTAATAAATACAAAGAAATCTTAAACTTAACATCTTACATGCACGTTATTATGGGTAAGTGATAAATATCTTGTAGACGAATGAAATTCAGAGTTCATGGTAATGTTAGAATTTGAAATTTCTACTAGAATAGTTTTAAATAATCAAACCTAATGACTTTTTTATGGTAAAACAGCTTGCAGCAGACGGGATGTTGACGAGTTGTCAGATAAATTCTGCTCTTTGTTTGTTTCAGTCAACATCATGCATTTAATCGAACTGAAATGATAATATATCAAATCGGATCCATTCCTGATCTCCTGGTTCAGGCCAACAGATACTTCAGATACTGACTCTCAACACAGCAGAAAGTATTAAAAGTAAGTTTTAGGGCCAAAAGTCTGTGAATTTACCCACCGGTCCCCAGCGGTTCCTTCTCATGGGAAAGCGAGATTTTTATTCCAAGCTGTGGAGGACAGAACATCATGTTTTTAAATGAATATCTTCATCATCTGTATATACTTTTTTTAATCCTGACAGAATTAACAGCACAGCTAATTGTGTCATGATACATTTAATGATATTATTTGTTCAGTTTAAATAATTTTCTCTTTGTTTTTTTCCCCATTACATGAAACATCCACTGCATTTTAACTAGAATTGATCTACATTTTTATTTTATTTATATTTCTACATTTAAAGTTTTTTATTTTTCCACTCACACACACCGTGAGTGACAAACCATTAGACCAAACAAAGTCTTACTCTCTGCTCCTGAGCTTTCATCTCTCTTTCCAGAAGATCGGACATGTAGCTGACGGCCAGGATGACATGCCGGACTCCGGCCTGTGTACAAGTAAAAGAGACAAACGTACAGAAATGAATATAACCGTGTGACCAGAGCAGCGTGTTTGACCTTTTAGTAAAGAGAATGTAGGAATCAAACCCAGAAAGCAAACATTCCTATGCAAGCCACCACTTCTGTCTCTGTTTACATTTCTAGTCAATTTTCCTGATGATTCGAGAAAGAATTCATTATTTTAGATGTTTCAGATTTGTAGAATTTCAGGTTTTCGACTAATCCAACTTACACAGCGCCCCATAATCAGTGCCTGTGCCAGCTCAGGTGTTTCAGAAGCAAGAAAAAACTCATACAGTGACAAGCAAATCCCATCCAGACTTGTCTTCAAGGCTACTGTTTAACTTTTGGGTGATTATCAGGCTGGAGAAATCTCCCAAATGCTGCTGTAGGTTTCTCAGTCGGAAAAGGTTGGTCTTTGAGCTATAAGGAGAAGTCTGTTGCTGAACATGAGCTTCTATTCTGCACAATGTCTGATCCAGAATCCCAGATTATCAAGGTGAGTGCTTTTTAAGAACTAATACACCTTGGTAGTTCAACAGGACACTAAGATTTGTTATTTTGCATATTTAATATATTTTTATTCAATATGAATACTGTAAGGGGGGCACGGTGGCACGGTAGCACGTTCGCCTCACACCTCCAGGGTCGGGGTTCGATTCCCGCCTCCACCTTGTGTGTGTGGAGTTTGCATGTTCTCCCCGTGCCTCGGGGGTTTCCTCCGGGTACTCCGGTTTCCTCCCCCGGTCCAAAGACATGCATGGTAGGTTGATTGGCATCTCTGGAAAATTGTCCCTAGTGTGTGATTGTGTGAGTGAATGAGAGTGTGTGTGCCCTGGG